>NC_140175.1:46188317-46279558 GCF_963971535.1 Notolepis coatsorum
GAGTAACGTTACAGGCACACGTTGCGATTGAGGTGAAATCATGGTTGGATCAAAGCAGGATTGATATCATTTAATCCTTACCTTCACTAGGAGGTACCCCAAAAATAATATTCCAATTGTCTGATCGCAAGTCCAAGTACCGGTGTCCATCGTGTCGCCAACATAATCCACCACAACAGATGCATCGGAGGCATTTGACGCTTCTCGGGATCGGGATACCCGCCCGCCTCGCCCGACAAGGAAAAGTGGGCCCGGAGACATTTGATCGACGCAAAGGCCAAGATATAATGTTTCAAAGGGTGCTCAATACTGCCACCTGGTTGGATGCGGCCGGTATTGCACTTTGGCATTTTCAGGATGATTCCCCATATTAACCCAGAGTCCGTATGCTTGTAATTAATGGAAATATCGAATAAAAGAAATAATGATGAAAACCTGACAATACTCGGGTATGGCGCTGAACGGTCGGCGAGATAACCCGACTATCATCGGGTCTGGCGTCCAAAGAGTTAAGGTATGAGTTAAGTTTATGAATCACAACTTTTACTATCTTCAGTATGGGTAAGGTAAGGGTTAGGTATATGAATCAAAATGTGTACTATCTTCAGTATGGTTAAGGCCTGGCTTAGGTTTACAAATCAAAACTTTTACTATCCTCAGTATGGTTATGGTAAGGGTGACTTCCTTTAATCTAATGTTATTTGTTAATTGTATTACGTTCCCATCTTGTATTGTACAACAATAATTGTTGCAAAAAAAAAAAGAAAAAGAAAAAAAAACCACAGTCACTTCTGGTCTTCTATCCGAATACAGATACAGATAGATAATTTCTCTCTCTCTCTCTCTCTCTCTCTCTCTCTCTCTCTCTCTCTCTCTCTCTCTCTCTCTCTCTCTCTCTCTCTCTCTCTCTCTCTCTCTCTCTCTCTCTCTCTCTCTCTCTCTCTCTCTATACGTCTGTGTATCTAATGTCAGAGTTGCCTCTCCAGCCTGTAATGTCATGAGTGTCTGAGGCGGGGCTCCTCATCGTAACGACAGCTGTGAGCTGCTCTCAGACAGAGTCGCTACGCTCTCTGGCTCCATCTGGCTCTGACCATGTCTGTCTGCTGAGCTGATGGATGCTGGAAGAGAGAGAGAGATGTGGCATTAGTGTTACTGAGTAGCT
Source organism: Notolepis coatsorum (assembly GCF_963971535.1). Classification (NCBI taxonomy): domain Eukaryota; kingdom Metazoa; phylum Chordata; class Actinopteri; order Aulopiformes; family Paralepididae; genus Notolepis; species Notolepis coatsorum. The sequence continues at coordinate 46,189,480 of NC_140175.1, forward strand.
CAGAGGATCAGACACACAATTGCACATTAAAGGGCCATATTGCCGATTTTGAACCTGATTCTTACCATTCTGTTGTGAGGCTATGATAATCGGACAGAAAACTTACTTACTCAGATGTCACCTGGAGGAGAGCAGACCTCTAGTGAACTGCAGACGCAACTTCCTGAAATATTTTCAACTACCTAAATAGAAAATGTGTGTGCATTTGAGACACAGCCAAGACACACCATGCTCTGCATGCTGGAGGTAACAAGTGGCTAATCGCCATGCATCCACGGAAATGCCCCCCCCCCCTACCTCAAAGATCTCCTCACCCCAGAACCCTCCACTCTTAACCTTCGCTCCGCCAACACAAACCGCCTCCTTCCCCCCAGGACCAAGCTCCATGGGCGACCGGGCCTTCTGCTCGGCTGCTCCTCGCCTGTGGAATGCCCTCCCTGACTACCTGAGAGCACCACAGTCCAGTTTCTTTTAAAAGAGGACTGAAAACATACCTCTTCACAAAAGCCTTCTCTTAGTTTTAACCTTTTTATATATGCCTTTGTGTGTTTTATCTCTTTTTTTGTATGTTTTTATGCCTTGTTTTTTTAATTGCCTATGTTTTAAAGCCTATGTTTTACCCTGTAGCACTCTGAGATTTGGTTTCCAAATGTAGAGTGCACTACAAATGTAATGTATTATTATTATTATTATTATTATTATTATTATTATTATTATTATTATTATTATTATTATTATTATTATTATTATTATTATTATTATTATTATTATTATTATTATTATTATTATTATTATTATTATTATTATTATTATTATTATTATTATTATTATTATTATTATTATTATTATTATTATTATTATTATTATTATTATTATTATTATTATTATTATTATTATTATTATTATTATTATTATTATTATTATTATTATTATTATTATTATTATTATTATTATTATTATTATTATTATTATTATTATTATTATTATTATTATTATTATTATTATTATTATTATTATAATTATAATCAAAGAACAAAGAGTCCCATCGTCATGGTTAATGCACACATTAGCTTGCTGCCTGCTGTTAGCCACTTGGCATTGTAGCACATAGAAAACAGTAGATATCTAATTAGAAATGTTCAATTGAAATCCCTCTGTGAGGCTTAAGGCTATCAGTGGCGAATTCTCCTGGAAGTCAAGGGAGGCCTGGCTTCCCTAGAATTAAAAATTAAAAATTAAAAATTAAAAATTAAAAATTAAAAATTAAAAATTAAAAATTAAAAATTATTAAAATATTTTTTTATATAGTTTACAATAATAAAAAAATCATTATTTTTCATCTCTGTGTTATAATAATTGTCTCCCTCCTGGAGAAATTAACCAAAGGAGCGAAACTGCGCCCACTCTCTCTAACACTTTGTCACTGACTGAGGCAGCCAGCCTGCCCTGGAGGCTCACGCGATAAAGCTGTGAACGAGGTTAGGAGTAGGACACCAGGCTGTTTATTTTTTGGTTTATTCATCCTATTACCTCATTATTAGCCAATAAGATTCAAGCTGGGTTGGGCTTAGCTCCTTAACACGCCCCCAGCCTGGGTCTCTAGGTAGGGGCAGAGTGACGCAGTCTGCGTAGGGGAATATGCAAATTTCACGTCATGGCCACAGTGGCCAATAAAATCACATTAAAAGCAAACGTGACCAAACGTCTTGGCCTCGCGAGATGAAGCACCACTTTGGCATAATTATGCAATGAAGCATATAGTACTTTATTAGCAGTTCTTTTTCGACCTTTACTGAGGACCAGCAGCCAGCACAGCACACCACTGTGGGTATTATGATTTAACAAATCTATCTGTCCAAGAGGAGGACCACATTATTGACCAGGTAAGCACTGAGCAGCCTGACTAACTAACTTTCTAATTAACGTTGGTTATCAGGCAAGCTTGTAGACCCTTTCATGACTGCAATGCAAGCCAGGGGCTGGAATACGCAGTCACTTATTCCTCCGTAGTAGCCAGGTTAATGTGCACCATCAAGCACTGCTTAAAAGCTAGCGGTGGGTCCAAAATATATCAGATATAAATGTCAAAGGTACCCAGCGTTCCATTAGGGTTTCACACACACATGCGGTGGGGTTTGAAAGCTCGGCGTTGCTAATAAACATTTTAAATCATTTATATAAACGAGTAAAACTGAGGCTGAGCTAGCCTTCGCTAAATTGGCTGCTTCCGCATTTTACAGTAGGAGCTCTCTGATGGCTGGGCGCGCCGCGCACCAGACATGTGAATGAATGAATGAATGGAAACTTTATTTAACAGATTGCAGAATGGGTACAATACAGTACGGCTCAATACACACAATTGTTAAGGGGATGCAGACCAGAGAAAGACGTTTGTCTTGTCTTGTTTGTCTAGACATTTGTCTAATAGACAGTCTCCTCCCCACCGCATGTATATATTCTCTCCAGGCCGTATTATATTTCTCTCCCACCCCCTCCTAATGTACAGTCCCCTCCCCATCATATGTATATACTCTGTCAGGATATATGGGTAACAGTACTGTATATTTGAATATCGTATATGTCACAAATGTAACAGTACTAAATACCTGTATGTCATGTATGTCCCTATGCCATAAATGTCATGTATGTTGTGTATGTCCCTATGCCATAAATGTCATGATGTCTTGTATGTCATAAATGTCACTATGAATTGAAAATGGGGGACCCTGATGTAAACAAGACAAACGTCTTTCTCTGGTCTGCATCCCCATATAAAATTGTGTGTATTGAGCCGTACTGTATTGTACCCATTCTGCAATCTGTTAAATAAATAAAAATAAAGATTGACTGGCCGCCGAGCCATACTGTACATGGTGACTGCTTGACTTAAATATATATAAAAAATATATATATTAATAAAAATATTTAATAAATAAAAAAATAAAATAAAAATGTGGCATCCCCTGTTATTTTACCCACGCGACGCCACTGAAGGCTAGGTATTACGTTACCATTGACTGAAGGAGTGCTCGTTGTCTTTGTCAATGTAACATAATGAGGAGACAGTAGCCAAAGTAATCAACAAAAGATATTTAATTCATATTTACCATGGTTTTGTAAAGAAAGGGTAACATAAAATAACAACAAACAAAACAGAACTGTACAAACAGGATCAGCATCTCACACAGGGAAGAACAGGACAGTTATACATGGGGGAATGATGAGACAAGACACACCTCGGTTGATTACAAATGGATACACCTGGGAGGAAAACAAAGACCAGAACAGGGAACTACAACTAGACATAACACATCACACACGGGGAACACCTGATTAGAGTACAGACACCCCCCACATGTAACACAAGGGGATAACTTTTCTTCCTTTTTTTCCCTTTTCATTTCCATCATTTCACTAAACTGTGTTTTGCACTAAGAGTCATCCAGGTGAAACATTCATACCTTTTAATTAACAGTAATGTTCAAACCAAATTAATCTGTGAAACACCATTTTCAGTTTACTGATACAGTATGTGTGAAATCATATGTACAACATTGTTGAGTTTAACAAAATAAATATTATGGTTCTTTATTTAGACAGTCATCTCACTAATGGATTTATTTCTCTGCCTCTCTCTCTCCATTTATCTATCTCTCTCTCCCTTCACTTATGTCTCGCTTTCTCTCTCGCCATTTATTCTCTCTCTCTCTCTCTCTCTCTCCCTCTCTCTCTCTCTCTCTCTCTCTCTCTCTCTCTCTCTCTCTCTCTCTCTCTCTCTCTCTCTCTCTCTCTCTCTCTCTCTCTCTCTCTCTATATATATATTTCTCACTCTCTCTCCCCCCTCATGTCTCTCCCCCCCAGGCTCCTGTAGTGTCCCTGCCTGATAGAACCACAGTGCTCATGGAAAGAGGATAGCCAAATCTGGGGTTGAGTGGATGCCGGTGGGAAGTGGGTGTACTTTAGAGCCAAGCGATAGCAGAGCGATTGCCGAGCGATAGCTGTGCCGCGCCGAGGGGGCAGCTGTCCAGTTAAATCCCTGCTCCTTTGTGGTGTGTTTACCCAGGGTGCCATATCGCTTCAGATCTGAGCCGGGGTATCCTCAAAACCCCATTACAGACGGTAATCCCCCCTGTGCCTCCACCCCTCTGTGCCCTGCATGCGCTCACAGACATAACAGCCAGCCAGAGTAATTCCACCACCACTGGGCCACTACAGCAGCCTGGGTCAAATTCTGATGGTTATTTTATTCCCTCCCCCCTTCTATGATCCCCTTGTCTTGATTTGATACATGATGCAAGTTACAGCTGAGGAGACTGGCAAGAGTTCTGAGCTGGTTCAGAGAACCAGCAGGAGATATATGAGACAACAGGACAGATATAAGACAACAGGACAGACAATAATAATAATAATAATAATAATAATAATAATAATAATAATAATAATAATAATAATAATAATAATAATAATAATAATAATAATAATAATAATAATAATAATAATAATAATAATAATAATAATAATAATAATAATAATAATAATAATAATAATAATAATAATAATAATAATAATAATAACAATAATAATAATAATAATAATAATAATAATAATAATAATAATAATAATAATAATAATAATAATAATAATAATAATAATAATAATAATAATAATAATAATAATAATAATAATAATAATAATAATAATAATAATAATAATAATAATAATAATAATAATAATAATAATAATAATAATAATAATAATAATACAATTTATTTGTATAGCACATTTCATACAATAATTGCAGCCTGCTTCACAGCAGTAATGTAGACATAATGGACATAAAATGGGCATAAAATAAAATTGGCATAATAGACAGGCATAACACAAGCAGATAATTTACTAAATAAAAGAAGTGTAGACATAACATTTGTATAAAACAGACAATAATCAGAATAAAATCAATGCATACAAAATAGACAGTATAATAATCTAAGTGGTAGAGTGCATTAAAAGGTCAAGGTGAAGATGTATGTTTTTAGCTTACTTTTGAAAATGTTTAATGAGCATGTCACCCCTAATGTCCATAGCTTTGGTACGTAATTAGCAAAGGCTGCATCCCGGATTTTCTTTTGGCTGCTGTTGGGAACCTTCAATAAACCAGTAGTAGATGATTGTAATGTTCCTGGGGGCATATCGTTGACAAGAAAATTGGCAATGTAGCTGGGTCCTGTTCCATTTAGTGCTTTGTATATAAGGAGGAAGACCTTAAAATCTATTCTAAATGTTACTGGAAGCCAGTGCAGAGTAGCTAACACTGGACTGATGTGTCTCTCCTTTTGGTTCTAGTTACAGTAATAGCTGAGCTTCAGAGTTTTGAACAAGTTGGATTCTTTCTGTGTTTTTTTCCCCAGAAGGCTGGTAAGGAGTGCATAGTCAAGTCGGCTTGAGATAAAGGCGTGAATCTGTATTTCACCGTTTATTTGATTTATAAATCGCTGTACCTTAGCTATGTTTCTAATATGGAAGAATGTTGTTTTTGTTACCTTGTTGATGTGTGACTTAAAGCTTAGATCTGAGTCTATATCTATGATAACAAGCTGTGCTAATCCAAAAAGTTAATTGCGCCATATTGCTCAGCAGCATTTCTCTTTTGGTTATAGAGACGACTAGTAGGATTTAAGTTTTGTCCTCATTTCATTTTAGGAAGTTGTTGGTCATCCATTTGTTTATTGCTAGGAGATGGAGAAATTGAGTTAATACTAGTGTTTTTTCTAATGATGTTCTGTTGTATATTAATCTGTTCATAAGGACTTATTACATTGATAGAATGTCAGCAAACAGTTAATACTGCTTTGATAAGTATAAGATAGCATGTTAAAGATAATGGTTAATAAATATTAGTGTCAGCCATTTTGTGAGGAGCACATGTTGAACCCAAGGAACAGATGGCCATGTTATCTGAGGCCCTCAGCCAATTCACCCAATAAGGGGGCTTTCTCATTAGGAACGGGTGCTCCGCTCCGTCCTGTGTGCGAACTCCAGTGCAAACTCCCCCCCCCCCCCCCTCTCCCCCTCTGGTTTGTGTACACACTGCAGTCTGGTTCGCTCCGGTTTTTGTTTACGGTTTGCGTTTTGAGCGTGTAAGCTGCCGTAGGCGATGATGTCACTCTCGAACGTCAACACGAGCAGTTGAACACACGGTGATGGAAACTGGATGCCCGATATAAAGAAACGAATAACCAATAAATATGAAGTTATCTTTGAGCCTCTGTTGTCAAGCGTCGTCAATATAACCCACCCCCTTTTTCTCACGAATGGAACTTGTGTCGTGGAGTCCGCTTTGAGCGTTTTCAGGGTTAGCGGCTAACGCTAGTTAGCTTAGCCTATTTATGGGATAACTTAGCAGCTAACGTTAGCCCATTGCGTGCGTCAATTATATTGCATGTCACTGGTCTATAGAAATAAATGCATTCGAACAAGAAACTAATGTATAGACATAGCAATGGCAACAAAAATGGCCAGGCCTAATGCGAGCCAGGGAAGTCTTGGGCTTGTAACGTGGCTTCATGTTTTCATCCACTGAGCCGTGAGGCTCAACATGCTTGTTTGGTTGATGTCTGAACTCGCCAAATTGCCCATCGTTTTTGTTGGTATTGTCCAGTTGTTGCTGTATGTTTTTATCTGCCCAAAATTCAAGCAAGCATGAAAGCATTACAGTAATGACGTTGTGTGTGTCAGCAAGTTGATACAGCAAGCCTCTTCCGTGTTTTGGTACAAGCTTGCACACCACGCCCCCCGCTCCGTCGTTGGGGACGCTGGTTCGCACCCGAGACCACCTATTCCAGCGGTCCAGGTTTGGAGCGAATCAGCGTCCCCGGTGACGGGGGGAGCGTTCTCATCAGGGACGATCACACCCTATTTTGGTGCGATCGTGCTATGATTCGACCCTGAATTAAATGGAAAGCCCCCTAAGATAACCCTAAGGTCGTAAATAGCTATGTTTAGGCAAGTCAGTTAGTTGAGTAAGAAAATGGAAGGATATGCATATTTGTTTAAGCCATTCAGAGTTCTGAGTGGACAGGAAGAAGCAGGAAGGGACAGTGATTAAGCCAATTATTTTGGGAATAGGGGAAAACAAGCAGGGTTTCATTTCAAAGTATATAACCTTGATGCTGAGAGAAATTCTCTCTCTCTTCCACCCGGCTCCACTGACTGAAAGGTTCCTGCTTGCTGTAAAGATCAGCCCTCATTCATTAACGTTGCGTACGCACAGAAATGTGCTTAACCCGTGCGTACGACCATTTCTAAGCAAAGTGTGGGATTTATCAATTTGAACATGAACTTGACTTTGTGCGTATGTCTACGCACAGCCCAGAGCATGCATAGCTGGCGCCCGTTGGTAGAATATATTATTACAACAAGGAAATAAGCTTCTGTGCATTAGTTTCAACACTGGCGTGTTCTGTATGAACTGTAATTCATTATAGTTCATTGTAAAATAGCAACAGTAGTGTAATTATGGTCAAAACCCTATAAATAGCATTTGGAATAATAGGTCTTTATCTCCGAATGAATGCAGCATGGTTTATATAGCGTTATCGGAATATACGGGGTGTACTGACTGACTGCGCTCCGCGTAGCTCAACTCGTTATTATTTTGCGCACAGACCGCAGAAACACGGGAACGTTTTGATTATATTTAAAAGGCTTTACGTTAAACGAAACAAGTGGAATTTCGAAGCTGTAAGCAGAATGCACAACTCTGCGATGAGCAAGCTGGTTTCCGCAAGGACCGATCCTGCACAGACCAAATTGCTGCGCATCATCGTGGAGCAGTCGATAGAGTGGAACTCGCCCCTGTACATAAACTTTGTGGACTATGAGAAAGCCTTTGACAGCCTAGACAGAGAGACCCTCTGGAAGCTTCTCCGACATTACGGGGTGCCGACCAAGATTGTTTCCATCATCAGGAACTCCTATGAGGGACTGACATGCAAGGTGGTCCACGGAGGGCAGCTCACAGAGGCATTCCAAATGAGGACCGGGGTCAGACAAGGTTGTCTGCTCTCGCCCTTCCTCTTCCTGCTGGCCATTGACTGGATAATGAAGACCTCCACAGCACAGAGAAGGTTACGTGATTCAGTGGACACCTTGGACGCAACTTGACGACTTGGACTATGCTGACGATTTGGCACTACTGTCGCACACCCAACAACAGATGCAGGAGAAGACCAACAACGTGGCATCCACTTCCGCGCAAGTGGGACTCAACATCCACAAAGGAAAGACTAAGATCCTCAAGACCAATGCAGCAAACAACACCAATGCAATCATGCTGGATGGCGAGGCTTTGGAAGAAGTTGAAGCCTTTACCTACCTTGGCAGTGTTATTGACAAGCAGGGCGGCACAGATGCTGACATTAGAGCACGAATAAGGAAAGCACGTACAGCATTCGTGCAATTACGGAACATCTGGAGCTCAAAAGAACTGACTTCCAACACCAAAGTCAGATTATTTAACACCAACGTCAAGGCAGTCCTACTATATGGAGCAGAGACGTGGAGAACTACAGCTGCAACCATCAGGAAAGTGCAGGTCTTCATTAACAGCTGCCTGCGGAAGTTCATCAACATCCGATGGCCAGACACCATCAGCAACTGCGAACTCTGGCAGAGAACAAACCAGCTGCCCGCAGAAGAAGAAATTAAGAAACGCAGATGGCGCTGGATAGGCCACACCCTGCGAAAGCCCGCAAGTACCATCACCAGACAAGCCCTAACATGGAACCCGCAGGGCAAGCGGAAAAGGGGCCGCCCGAGAAACACCTGGCGCAGAGACCTGGAGGCAGACACCAAGACCATGAAGATGACCTGGAACCAACTGGAGAGAACAGCTCAAGACAGAGATGCTTGGAGATCACTTGTTGACGGCCTATGCCCCAGAAGGGGTAGCAGGCGTAAGTAAGTAAGTAAGTAAAGAACACCCACGATATAGTGTTCTTCCCCCTTCCTACTGTATAAGAAAGAATAAAAAACGCATTGCTATGAGAACAGAGGGTGTATGTCTATGTGTATTACAAAACCCTTGCAATAATGTGTCTTAAATGAATGAAAAGCATACATGCTCTGGACACAGAGCATATATCGTGTGGGTGATATGACTTGTATTATGCTTACAGAATTCCACGTATTTAGTTTTACAATGTCAAAGCCTTTTAATATAAATCAAAACGTTCCCGTATTTCTGCAATCTATGCGCAAAATAATAAGGAGTTGAGGTAGATACACACTCAGAACGTATTACATGCTGGTATGCTGATAGAGTAAACTATTATATGAATATGAATATGATATGATATAAGGTATACACTGGTCCGTCGCATACACTGGTATGCGCAAGTTACTGTTGCATAATGTAGGCTATGGCTGCTATTATATGTAATTCATATAGGCTACCTAATAGTATATGATTTTTAGAGGCATCTATTTTGTTGTCGGTATTAGGCTAATACCGACAACAACAGGGGGGGACCCTGATGTAAACAAGACAAACGTCTTTCTCTGGTCTGCATCCCCTTAACAATTGTGTGTATTGAGCTGTACTGTATTGTACCTAATCTGCAATCTGTTAAATAAAGTTTTCATTCATTCAAAATAGATGCCTCTAAAAATCATATTATAGCCAATCGAACACAACTAATAAAGGCATTCATATTACAGCGCGGTTATAATGACACACACGATGAATTGAAAATGGGGGACCCTGATGTAAACAAGACGAAAGTCTTTCTCTGGTCTGCATCCCCTTAACAATTGTATGTATTGAGCTGTACTGTACTGTACCCATTCTGCAATCTGTTAATAAACTTTTCAATCAATCAATCAAACCACCAACGCCAAACAGTGGTCAACGAACGGTCTTTATTAGTATTTTGAGCTGTCCAGGCAGAATTGCAGCAATGGTCTTAGGGAGCCGTTGATATCTGACATCACCATGTACAAGTCAGCCTTTTATTTATCCCATAACACCGGTTGTGTCTTCTTGGTTCGACAGCGCCTCAGTGAACAATCTCCTGTGAAGTTTCTCAGAGTTCCGCTCGGGTCAGTCCATTATTTCACATCCCATGGGGGGTGTTTCATGACCATATATGGATAATCATGCACGAGCATTGACGGTAGAACAAAGAGGTATTTATCAACACGGAGGAGCGTAGGACCTGTGTACGCACGGTTGATAAATCCCGTTTTTTTTGTGCGTGCACACATTCTAAATTCTGTGCTTACGTATGAAAATAGAATACTTTCTAAGAAAAATTGATAAATGAGGGCCCGACATCTAGGTGTGACTTTTTACTGGGACAAAGGCCTGAAGGCATAGGGACTTCACATGTTCTGTGAACTGAACTTAATTTGTAATAAAGCTTTGGAATTAACCTCTTCCACCCGTGCAGTCCATCGGCGGATCGCAAATGACATCATGTCATAAATCAATCTCTCCAGACTGTTTGACAAAAGTATCGTTTTATTTTTCAAACGTATTAAAATATAAACATCATAACCATGTCACAACAGCATTTATAATGTATATTATCATCAATACGTTAGTTTACCAATAGGTTAAAGTGTTATTAGATAAATTTTCCTTTTCGTTTTGGTCTTGTTTACTTCGCGAGAGGTGGCCATTTTGGAACATTTGTAATGTAACGGCTCACTACACACAATTGTTAAGGGGATGCAGACCTGAAAAAGACGTTTGTCTTGTTTCCATCAGGGTCCCCCATTTTCAATTCATATAGACATTTATGACATACACAACATACATGACATTTATGGCATAGGGACATATAGGTATTTAGTACTGATACATTTGTGACATAAATGGTATTCAAATATACAGTACTGTTACCCCTAGATCCTGACAGAGTATATACATATGATGGGGAGGGGACTGTTCATTAGGAGGGGGTGGGTGGGTGGGAGGGAAATATCCATACGGCGGGGAGGGAATATATACATGCGGTGGGGAGGAGACTGTCTATTAGGAGGTGGTGGGGGTTTTGGGCATTTACGGTGGCCAGTTTCGAATTGCAGCCTCCCGTAGGTGCTCTTTAAGAGCAGTTTTGAATGTGGGTAGGGATTCACATTCCTTTACAGCTTTGGGTAGGGCGTTCCACATTGATGTGGCATAATTGCGAAACGTGTTTAGTCCCTTGTTTGAGCCAAATCTGGGTTTAACATGATTTGTTGAGCTTCCTCTGGTGTAGTGGTTGTGGTATTCACTGACCTTTGGGAAGTATTTTGACATGTACATGGGTACCTTAGTCGTATAGTGTATCTTGTAGACCAGGCCCATTGCAAGTTGCTGTACTCTGTCGTCTACTCTAAGCCATCCTAGGTTGTCAAAGTGGGCAGGGGTGAGGTGGGTTCTGGGGGTAAGGTCAAGTAGTAGTCTGACCAGTTTGTTTTGTGATGGTGGTAATTTTGTTTTAAGTGCCTTTGAGGTGCTTTGGTACCATGAGGTGCACGCATAGTCGTAGTACCCTTGAATGAGTGCTCCTGCCAGAGTCTTCAGGGTATTCTTGTTTACCAGAGAGGAGATCCGGTACAAGAATCTAGTTTGTTGGTTGACTTTTTTTATTACATTGGATGCCATTTTGTCACAGGAAAGATTTGCCTCTAGGATGGAACCCAGGTAGGTAATTTCATCTTTCCTTGTGACAATATTGTCACCCACTGCAACTGAGAAGCCGTCGGTCTTGCTGAGTTTGTTATTTGAACCGAAGAGAATGGACTCTGTTTTGCCCATGTGTAATGATAGTTTGTTATCGGCGAGTCATATGCAGATTTTGCCTAGTTCCGAGCTGAGGGTTTTTTCAACCTGCAACTTGTTCTTGTCAGAGACCAGCAGGGCTGAGTCGTCCGCAAACAGGAACAAGTTGCAGTTACAGGCTGACGACATGTCATTTGCATAAATTAGGAAGAGTAGCGGTCCTAGTATGCTTCCTTGTGGAACACCACAGCTCACTGTGAGGGGGGGGGATAGAGTACCGTTTACCTCTACCATCTGTTCTCTCCCCTCCAGGTATGATTGCATCCAGCTCACTGATAAGCTATCAAGGTATGTATCTTCTTGTCTAACTCCAGGGAAGATGTTAAATAAGCTAATTTCCCAAAATGTTGGAGTTTTCCTCAATTGTGTATTGCGCCATACTGTATTGTACCCATTCTGCAATCTGTTAATAAAGTTAGCAATCAATCAATGTATTACCATAGTGTCTTTATACCTTCATCACTGTACATATTAATACTACAACTCAAGAAGAATCAAGAGGTTTATTTGTCAAATACATACAGTGAAATGCGGGTGGTCATGCCCACATTGATTGTGCAAAATACAATAAAAATAGGCATAGAAAAAAGATAATAGGTAAGACACAAGATATGCATGAAAAGACATGCCAAGTTCCTGAAAAACTGGTTCCTATGTACACTACAATACAATATACAATTACACTACAATACAATATACAATTGTAACAATTTTTTTTTGATATCTAAAGTTTTTTATTTTTCTCAAACAAGACAATACATACATGACAAAACAAGACAAAAAATTATAATAATAATAACAATAACAATAACAACAAGGGGCGAGGGGGGGGGGGGGTTGCAGAGCGTTACAAAGGTTCAGTACACAAACTTATTCCAGATAGTGATCTAATAAAGTTCAGGGGACCTTGAAGGCCATCGGGCCTATCACTCTCTTGAAGAGACAGAGCAGCCTGTTCCATCGATAGCAAGTCCATTAAGTCCTTGCGCCAGTTCTCCATACTGAAGCAGTTCGGTTTGCGTTCTTTCCAGTTCATTAAAATAATCCGTTTGCATGCTAGAAAAGCCAGTGCTACAGTATTATTTACAATCTTTGCTTGAGCAGTGTCCATTTTTACACCCAATATACACATTATAGGGCAAGGATTAATGTCAATTTGGAGAGTAACTGACAGGTCCTCAGCAATGTCCAACCAAAATGTCCTAACAAGCGGGCAGTGCCACAGCAAGTGCATGAGCGTACCCTCTACTCCACACCCATGCCAGCACAATTTGGGTAGGGTGTGATTCATTTTATTCAATGTACAGGGTGTTATCTACTGTGTAGTATCTTTAATTGTATAATTTTATATCTAACACATATTTTTGTACTATTCCTAAGTGCTGCTTCCCATTGTGTTTCAGATATTGTAACTCTTAATGTATCTAAATATACAATACCTCCTTCCTTTAAAGTGACATTTTGTTTAAAGTGATCTGCACATACATCTGATTAGCCCTATTACTCAGTAGTACTCATTTATATATTTTATACCCAGTACATTGTATATTACGATTGCACTTTACTGTTACATTTGCACTCTGGTTGGATGCCAAATGTCTTTTCGTTGTACTGTATAATGACAATACATTTTAATCTATTCTAATTAGACTGTCTTATCACTCTCTGGATGCTTTGGAGAGACACATTTAGCGTGTGAGAGAATGGATGGGGGATACCACTTCATTCCCAGTGGGGGTCTCTTGCATCGGCAAGGGACTTGTTGTAGGTATAGGTTGCAGACCTCGCATTTCTCAACACCTTCTGAGAAGGAGTGTATTTGTGAACTGGACCAGTGTGATTGATCTTGCATGACAGTAAAGCACAAACAGTACTGTTGTCCAATGCCATTCTGTTTTCTGTGACAATCTTCTTCACCATACTGAATACCCTTTCAGAGCTGGCATTGCTGTGTGGAATGCATAATAGAGCCTTCATAAGTCTCGTCAGCTCACTGAACCTCAAGTCCTTGCCTAGAAGGCCCCAAAATCAGTAAATTCTGTCTTTTTGGGGGAGCTGCTTGCTGTTGGTCACCTGGTAGTCGACGAGTTCCTCTCTCAGCCCATCCAGATTGAAACTCAACTGAGGGAACAGGGCTCCTAGCCTTGTCCCTGTAAAACAAAACAGTGATTAGATTTGATTGTCCTTTATATTTGCAAAACAGTCTATCTATAGATCCTTTTCACAGCAGCCATTTAACAGAAAGCAGGGTAAACCTAGGCTAGTATATTGTCTATTCATTAGTAACGTTAGCTGCTAGCTAGTCTGTGGCTAGCATTAACAAAGCCACCAAATGGGGACCCTGATGTAAACAAGACAAACGTCTTTCTCTGGTCTGCATCCCCTTAACAATTGTGTGTATTGAGCCGTACTGTATTGTACCCATTCTGTAATCTGTTAATACAATTATCTGTTAAATCTGTTAAACAAAGTTTTCATTCATTCATCTTACCTTTGATGAGATGGTTGGCTTTCGTTTTCCCAGCCGAGTACTTCTGAGCAATGGAAGAATCAGGGAACATGTCTGCTACGCTCCGGTTGAAATCGTCGCAAAAACTCGTCGCTTTTTCCTCCGTGTGCGACATTGAAATCAGCGTGGCATACTTTACAAAAAGCATAGAGTTTTGAAACGAACAGGACAGATAGGAGACAGCGTAGGCTGAACATGTACCTGAGAAGAGAAAAACCCCAGACAAATCTATACTGAGATACTAGTCTCTGGTGTTGAGCTCACGTCAAACCATTTGTTTTCAGGCCCACAGAGTTATTATGTTTCTGTTAAGGGTTTTATGGCTCATCTGAGTGCTGTATATTTACCTAGCTAGAGATTATTATGTTTCTGTTAAGGGTTTTATGGCTCTTCTGAGTGCTGTATATCTGAAGAGAATGAGAGAAGAGAAGAGAAAAGAAGATAGGGGAAGCTGGGAGTGGATAGGAGGGGAGTAGAGGAGAGGGGAGTCATGGAAAGGATGAGAGGAGAGTGACGAGGAGGAAGGGAGAGGAGAGGAGGGGAGGGGAAGAGAGGAAATGAGAGAAGAGAAGAGGAGAAGAGAGAGGGAGGGGAGGGGGACAGAGGAGAAGAGAATGATGGCAGTAGGTTCCCTTGGGGCTTGGGGCAGGCTGACTCTGTCCCGACACCTCTATCTCTAAATGGATCTTCACTGCAACAGTCTGATGGGACACGAGACTCAGACAGGAGGAGAGAGACACCACCACTACAGGACGTGTCAGACGTGTTGGGGCTGGAGACTAGGCTGACTCAGAGGGCTGAAGCAGATGAAAGGGAAGACTGAGTTTTCCTGAGACACAACAGTGTTGTCAGTGAAAGCAGAGGAGAAGACATCACCGAGAGAAACACTGGCGTCACTTTGGGCCTGTCTGTCCACACGACACAGCAGGACAGAGCCTTGGGGGCAGGGACGTGCACAGGACTTTAGAGGGGCAGGTGCTCAAAGGCTGAAAAGGGCACTACACTTGTGTGTATATATTAACCGGGGCGGGGGGCCCCCTTTTTATGCTTTTTGGGGGGTTTTGGTGATCAAATATTGAATATTGAACTATAATAATCAGTGCAGGAGCTCACTTATCCTTGAAAGACACTTTTATCACTGACTTAAAAGGCCCATACATCTCCATAAATGTTCAGGGGGGAGTGCTTACCCTACAGACCCCAAGAAGTGCTGTATATTCTGTATTGTTTAATATAAATGCATTTTGTATTCCAATCCCGATTTGTATTTGAGATTACCAAATCCCATCGGACTTGACTTCTTCGTGTCCCTCAATGAGTGTAATACCAGCATTCAACTGTATGCGCCACAGCGGTTTCTATCATCATCATCATCACCCACGCTATGCATAAAATATATAGGTCCGCGGAGAGGCACGTGAGGAGGCCGTGCAAACTGCAATGGAATATGGGGCATCTCTCTCTCTTTACCTAATATTTTGATTCTATCCTGACATTTTTCAGTTGGAAGGGCAGTCTATATGCGTAACGGTAAAATTATTATTATTATTATTTTTTTTCAAAAAGGGCACTTTTTTGATGAGGCTCAAAAAGGCAGGTGCTCAAGCACCCCTTGGCCTCTATGTGTGCACATGCCTGCTTGGGGGTGGGGGGCTGGGGGCAGAAGTTTAAAAGAAGAAACATTTTAATGTAAAACTAGACATCAGGGGGAAAACAGTGGTATAATTAATTACATTTTCCTTTGTTGTAGTCTGTGCCCGAGGACAGTAATGAGAGCGGAGGTTAGACTGTTAAACTGGATATCATCTCTGAAATCATGTCCCATCAGACTGCAGGCAGCAGCCAGACACATGCCCCGCCCCAGCAGTGGCGTTGCGTGGGTAAAATAACAGAGGATGTCAAAAAAAAAACACAACACAAATATATATACACACACAGTGGTTGCCTGCAGGAGGTCTGGTTTGATTATGAATCAGAGAGAGAGAGAGAGAGAGATAGAGAGAGAGAGAGAGAGAGAGAGAGAGAGAGAGAGAGAGAGAGAGAGAGAGAGAGAGAGAGAGAGAGAGAGAGAGAGAGAGAGAGATCATTTAGGTTCTAGGTTGAAATTAATGAATGGCCTGATGTCGCCGTCGGAACGTTTCAGCGTCTTGCAAGATATTGCTGACATGGCAGAACTTACATGTATACAGTAGCCTATGGCTCGGCCCATCAAACACAAGCAGACCAGTACAGTATGACTCGGCGAGTCGGCGCCGCCCCATCAAACAATAACACAGTATGATATGACACACACAGACACACACACACACACACACACACACACACACACACACACACACACACACACACACACACACACACACACACACACACACAGCAGCATCACTTATGAAAAGTTATTAGGTTATTAGGTACTCACCATTGTTGCAGCTGACGCGCCTTGGTCCAAATTAAGTAAATTAAAGCAAATCGTCCACAAAGTTCTCCTCCTCTGGGTATTCAGGTATTCTCCTAAACTTTTCTGCAGCTGAGCGAATTTCAGGTCTCCTCAATGAATAGTATTGTTGTTTTGATTCGAACGTGGCCGCGAGGCGTGTATACTTTCCCCAACGCAGTTTCACTTCCGCGTTCGGTTTACGTGGCCGCGAGGCCGAGGCGATGACGTCGTCACGTTTAGCTTTTAATGTGATTTGATTGGTCAATCGGTGGAAACGTTCTGGACTGGCCCGCCTCCAGAGCGGCAAATTTGAAGACGCTAGACTACTTGGCTGTCAGACTGCCCCGTGTTAAGGCGTGGGAACCCCTTTATTAAGCTTGAATCTTATTGGCTAATAATTGGTTGTGGAGTCCACAACCAACCACAATGTGGACGCTAGAAAAAGACACCTCCCCCTCTGCAAATGTTCTCTATTCTGCCTGAGCTGCAGTGACTGCCAGTCCCTGTCTCAGTGAGTCTGACAGAGTGTTAGAGAGAGTGAGAAGGAGAAGAGGGAGAAAATTCAAAAAAAAATATAACACAGAGATGAAAAATAATGATTTTTGTTATTATTATTGTAAACTATATAACAAAAATATATTATTTTAATTTTAATTTTAATTTTTATTGTTTACTGTTCATATTTTTGGGGAAGCCTGCCTTCCCTTGGCTCCCATGAATATTCGCCACTGCCCCCCAGCAACCCTACAAGCAATGACTCACAAGGAGAAAGCTCTGTCTGTTCTCTTTCTTCCAAAAGGGAATACTGTGGTGGTGGCAGTGATGATGATGATGATGATGATGATGATGATGATGATGATGATGATGATGATGATGATGATGATGATGATGATGATGATGGTGATAATGATGACGATAATGGTTTGAGTTCACAGGCTCAGCGGAAGGGAAGGGTCTGAAAAAAAAGGGTATTTTTTAAAGCGATTGTTTTCCTGAATCAGAATTCACATACAATACAGCTGTCAGTATGTGTTTGCAATACTGGACAGTTCATTTTGGATTCATGACATTAACAGGTTTCGTTTGAGGTTAAACAGCTAAATAGTGAATTATATTCTATGGTGAATTTTACAGATAAACAAGTAAAATGTCTAATCTTTCCAAATAGAAGATTGTGGAGGTGAGGAATACATGACATGACACGACACAGCCAGGTTGTTCTCGTGATTGACAATTCTTTGTTGGATTACCCACGAATGGTGGACATTCATAAGGCTACTGAGACATAATTTATGTTTTTCGAGGAGCGTGCACATAGCACTCTTCTGCTGTAATGCGGATGCCTTCTAGCCACTACCCTCTTGTCTTTGGCAAAACCACACCTATGATAGGTATTTTCAGTTCATTAATATCTAATATCTTACATCCAGCTCCTCTGGTCAATCATGAGTGCATAGGTCTCCCTCACTCTGGAATGTGCAGGCTGTGACCATGTCATGCACCCAGAAATACTTTGACCTGATGACCTGTGTGACCTAATGCATGGCTGTATCGGGCCTCCGGCCACAAGCCACTGAGGAGGAGCAAAGATGAACATAATATCAGATTCACATATACCCCCACATATGACTACCTTATATGCCAAGCCTGTCAGATCATCCATTATTAACCAGTGGCTCGCAAAATTTGGAACTCTGACATAGTATAAAAGCCATGGTTGTGTCATCATTCTGGAGCCTCTCAGCCCAGTGGAGGGCTGGGCTCCAGGACTGTTCCTCGTTATCCATGTGTTCCTGTCAATAAAATCCATCGATTGACTTCACCTTTGTCTCCTGAATCTCTGTCCAGCTGGCTCATACATATCAATCCAAAGAACTCAGTTTTTAATATCTATCACCTAGCATACTGGATTGATTGAGCATTGACCACTCATGTTCGAGCAAGAAACCGTGACTGAAAGCTGCCAATGAAGAAAATGCTGATGTAAGGACTGCCACGTTGCTGCCGTGGTCTTGCTAGCTAAGCTGCGCTAACATTAGATGGCTGCCGGTGTGGCACTGGCTTTAGTGAGACAGGACGTTAGTGGCTAGAAGGCATTACAGCAGGCTGTCTGTGACCGCAGGAGAAGGAGCGTTCTATGCGTGTTGTAATGTGGACTCATGGCTGCAATAAACGTCTAACCTCACTCCTAATCAGGGGCGGGGCTAGGGGGTGGCTACTTGGGCTCAAGCCCCGAATGTTTTCTGAAAAGCCCAGAATCTATTTAAAAGAAGAAAAAAAAAATGTTAAATTTTTTTTTTTTTTTTTTTTTGGACAATTCATCATTGTTACATGAAAATATGTTTGCACCAGATTTAGCAGAAGCTAATTTCCATCTGTGGTCTATCCAGCTGCTAACTGTATTTGAGTGAGTTAAGTCTTGGTGTTATGGTAGACTCAGACCTAAGCTTTAAATCACAATCAACAAGTTGACAAAAACTTAATTCTTCCACCTTAGAAACATAGCTAAAGTACGGCCATTTATAAATCAAAAGGACGCTGAAAACCAGATCCATGCCTTTATCTCAAGCCAACTCGACTACTGTAATGCACTCCTTACCGGCCTCCCGAAAAAATACGATGATAACTATTTTATTGCAATGCACTATTGCATTATTTTATTCTATTTTACTAACTATTTTATTGCACTGCACTATTTTATTTTGTATCAGTGATAATCAAACCGTAAACAAAGACGCATATTAACACTTTCAAGGTGGTGGTATAAGTAAAAAATTGTGGTGTCGAAGTAAAAAAAATCCTTGCCCGCTGTCGCGGGCACCTATCTGGGCTAAGCCCCGGATCTCCTACAATCCTAAATCCGCTCCTGCTCCTAATCCTATGTTATCTGCAGTTTAGCAACATTCCAACTGCTGTAATCAAACTCCTTGCTTTACTTAAAAACATTTTCAGTAGAATTCCATCGCTAGGGGACCAGCTGGGGCACAATTATTATTATTTCCTGCCAGGTAATTTCATAACTGCAGTCAAAGTGTCTTGAGGAACAGTGGGCACATTCTGTCGCCATAACGACGCCAATCATTGCAGCGCTGTGAGTGTGGCGCCCCATCCGCATTGTTACACAGTCCTGGAGGAATGACCTACATGCACAGTTTCCCAGGCTGCAATTACAAAATATCACCATTGATGACTTTGTAGACGGCATGAAACGCCTATTGTGAGGGGTTACCAAGATTGGAACTGGTTTCAGACCAAACGTTCCATTTTGTGTAATGCAGTCATTTCATGATCATGATCTCAGGCGGGGTTTGTGCATGAGAGTGGCCAATTTGGGGTGCAATGTGCATGCATAATCTCTATATCCTGTTCAGCCAGGTTTGGGGGAGCACTTGGAATGTGGTCAAAATAGTTGAGCTAAAGTCTTGTCATTAAAGCGGAGGCATGTTTCTTTTATCCCCCATGTCATCCTAGTGAAAGTGCTAATGTCAAACATGGACAAGGATTAACAATTCACCAATAAACACAAAGTCACAATCTCTCCATGTTAGTAAGTTTAAACACAGCTTTCATATTTAATTCATAATTTAATTGAATAGCCATAGCTAGCCATTAACACTGAAGAAGGAATACCTGTTCCGAAACATGTCTGTTGTATTCGGCTGCGATTAAAAATTGTCGAAATCTGAGAGTGCTGGTCCGGCTTCCTGCTTTTTTCTACTTAAATCTTCGGGATTGCAGCACCCAGTGTCAATTATTGAGAGCGCGGCCTAACTTGACTTTAATTTAATTTAACAAATGGAAGAAGGTTTGCATGTGGATAGACTACACCGCCGTCTTGCTCATGTCACAGCAAGAGTGCCCCTGAACTTGACATCTCAGAAATACGCCAGTTGAGTCCACGAGGGCTGAGAGTCTGCAGTCTGGACATTGGTATTCAGCCTAGGAGTCCAAGTCTAGCCAGCTCCTCACTTTTTAAATAGCTTGTTTAATCTGTGAAGGAATGATAGGCTTATTCAAAAGGGTATGCAGATGATTTTCAACATTGAAATATGTATTTCACTTACCCTCGGGAAGTACTTTAATGATAAGCAGGAAGGTTGACTCTGTTGCAGAGCCGATGGGCCCCCCTGGGTCATGGTCACCTGAGCTGCTCACACGTACACGTGTTCATTTCGCATGCCCTTCCTCTCGCTGCAATGCAAAGTCAACCGGGGTTTCGACGTGAGCTGTGCGTTTTGAGGGCAAACTGAGAGCTTATTTGAAAGTTTCCAACTGAATGAGCCACATAAATCCTTTGTTTCTGTGTGGATTTGAATGGCTTGTGACAGAGTAATACAATTGCAAACGCCTTTCAAGTCATGGAGTATTTCCCCCCTTTTCAACAGTGTGCATGGAGTTCAAGGTAAAACACACACCATTTAGCTACAACTACAACTTCAAGTCTTCAGTGATGGCAGGAAGTCAGAATTAGACCCGTATGGTACTTTAAAGGCTATAGAAACATGCTGACCTCTTACATATCAAATGTACATTTTCAATCCACAGCCTCTCTCAATGTGTCAAAACCATGCGCTCGCGTCTGATGACCAACCACTGCAACCAGCTAAGGTCAACGTTACCATAGCAACAGCTTGGGGAATAGAAGCCATGCGATAGAAACGGCCTGTCTATCTAACTCTCCTCTCTCTCTCATTGGCTCTCTTCCTTATTTTTTTCTCTCCATTCCCTAACTTTCCTCTCTCTCTCTCTCTCTCTCTCTCTCTCTCTCTCTCTCTCTCTCTCTCTCTCTCTCTCTCTCTCTCTCTCTCTCTCTCTCTCTCTCTCTCTCTCTCTCTCAGTGACCAGTCAATCAGTGTACTGTCCTATCAGAGAGGGTATTGGCTGCTGTGTTCATATACAAGGCCAGTAGAGCAATCAACGCCATGTAATCACTCTGTCATGGGCTTCCACTGTGCTGATTCTATGAACCAACAGGTTACTGTGACCCAGCAGATTGAGTGAGGGGTCTTACTGTGACCCAGCAGATGTGGTAAGGGGTCTTACTGTGACCCAGCAGATTGGGTAAGGGGTCTTCCTGTGACTAAACATATTGGGTAATTTTAATTTTAATTTTGACCCAACATAGTTGATCTTCACAGCCTGATAACATTAAAGGGGACATGCATTGCTATTCCTTTCACTATTTGGGCAACTTTACACAATTCCTGTGATTCTATGGAACACATCTGTAAAGTAAAAAAAAAATGAAAATGCATTGCTTTGGTGCGGCTGAGTGGCACAGTGGGTAAGGTGCTTGCCACTAACGCAGGATATGCTGGTATCGAGCCCAGCTCTCTGCGTTGCTACCGGCTTGGCCGGTCGTTCATACTAACACAATTGGCAGTGTTAGGGGTGGGAAAACCGGTGGGTGGGGATTGGACGTTGTGGACAGCGACTCCTACAGGTCGGTTGGTGCGTCTGTACAGCAGAATCAGGAAGTATCGGGGGCAGCGTGAGCCTCCCACGCGTTACTCCTTGCCACTGAGAGATTGTGCTGTTCAGGTGAAAAGATGCTACAGCTGCCTCCTCGTGTACCGGAGGGGACACGTGATGCAAGGGTCCTCACTGCAGCCGACCAGTGGGAGGCATAGCCTAGCAACGTTCGAGACAGGGGAGGGGAGAGTTGAAGGGAGAATTGGCGAGGCGAAATTGGGATGGGAGAAAAAATAGAAAATAAGGAGAAAAAGTGGATAAAAAAATGCATTGTTTTATATTTTTTATCAAGTACTCAAAAGCATAATTTTTCACAGTCACCCACACAGAGTGATACATACGAGAGAGAGCAAGAGAGAGAATGAGCGAGCGAGAGAGAGGGAGAGAGCGAGAGAGCTAGAGAGACAGAGACAGAGACAGACAGGGAGAGGGAGAGAGAGAGAGGAGAGATGCGTCCCGAAAACACACAACACACACACACAGTTGGGTTTGTGTGTAAATGGCTCCGAGACGAGTGACAGAGAGAGAGGAGAGATGCGTCCCGAAAACACACACGCACAGTTGGGTTTGTGTGTAAATGGCTCCGAGACGAGTGACAGAGAGAGAGGAGAGATGCGATGCATCCCGAAAACACACACACACAGTTGGGTTTGTGTGTAAATGCTTCCGTTGCTCCGTATCCCTCCGTGCAACCCGCTTGAGAAAGTAATCCACTGCTCTGTTGTTAAGCGAATTGTGGACGGTGACTACAACCACAGAGCCAATCAGATCACAATCAGCTCAATCAGCTCCTTGCTACGTCGCATTGCGAGTCAAATCAGAACAGCTTAGTTGAGTGAGGGAATATCTCGTGAACTCGAGACTAGACTGATAAGTCAATATGATAATTAACGACACAGACCACATTGATATAATCCTGCATTGCTAGTAAACAATGCTAAACACTGGAAAAGGCCATTTATAATGCATGGGACCGGTGGTCTGGACTGCAATGTGGGCACCATACATATTAACCTGTTAAGGTGAGACACCCCAGGTGAATAGGCAAAACAAATATTTGACGTTTGGGTATAAATACCAACATTGGTTGATGCCAGGTTTTTTTAAATGGTTTCATTATGTTGACACAGTGAACTTTTTACAGAAGGGATTGTGGATATGTCTTTTTATCATCCCATGAATCAGGAAATGCTGACTACAGTCATAAAAAATATCCATTTTCGCCATGTTTTTTGGTCTAAATGTACTATAAATCAGGCTATGAATGATATATCAACAAACCCCTCTGTAAAAATATGCAGGGTATATATAGGAAGAAATGTGGTGTGTGTAGGTGCTATGGAATGGTACATGTCTACCCTTGCGTGTAAGAAAAAAGCATAAAAACAAATTTTTGGGAAAAAAAACCTTCAAAGTTCTGTATTGTAAAATGCCATTTTTTTTTTTGAAATAGCTATTTACAAACACAATACCTAATCAAACCATTAGTAATTGTCAACCTAAACACATGCCTGATAACTTAATAATAATAATAATAATAATAATAATAATAATAATAATAATAATAATAATAATAATAATAATAATAATAATAATAATAATAATAATAATAATAATAATAATAATAATAATAATAATAATAATAATAATAATAATAATAATAATAATAATAATAATAATAATAATAATAATAATAATAATAATAATAATAATAATAATAATAATAATAATAATAATAATAATGATGTTATTGAACTGAACAGAACTACACACAGGCTATAAACAGTGTAGTAACAGTGTAGTACAGTGTAGTACGCCCTAATAGGCAAACAAATATTTGAATAGATATCACTATGAAACTTTCCCAGTATGTTATGTACATATAAACTAAGAAAAAATATATTGCAAGTTTTCTGAATTTTATGTTTATATATGCAAATGAGGCACTTCCCCATTAAATATGTGCACATTTATGGATGCAATAAGGCAAAATGAAGTAAAATAAACAACTAAATGTGTGTTATTGACGTTTTATTGTCACTAGTTTCATAGAAGACATGTTTAGGAAGCAAAATATAACAAAATCTCAAAATCAACAAAAAAAAATTATATTTGCCTATTCACCTGGGGTGTCTCGCCTTAATTGGTTGCACGCGTGCACGTCGCGGCCCTTTGCCCTCATCTGCCGGCAACCAGTGTTTATTTTGTCAACGAAAATGATGACTAAAATGGTCGTCAACAAAGCTTTTTCCCCTGACGACAACGAGACGTGACGTCGCGTTAATGTAGATCATGTGACACTAACGTGACTAAATAATTAATGCAATATCGTTGACTACAAACGACGACACAAAATGTAGTTTACAAAATAAAATAAAGCCGAAATCTCTCTTCATTTTAAGACGAGACTAAATAATTATAACTTTTAGAATAATTAATGTTATTATTAGTGAAGCATTTCTGTTTCATGTGTGTAGCGCAAGCGTGCCGTTTTGATTAATTTCCCCACTCGTGTTATTTATAGTTATTTATATAAGTCGAGTTTTTACACATGGCTCTCACTATTTCTCTTTTGTCGAGCACAAAGAAAAGAACGTTTTAGTTAAATGTAAATTGTGTCTTGGCTCAAAGATCCAATCTACTGCTCAAAACAGCAAACGGACTCTTCCAAAGCCCCTCGCTTTCAAGCATCAAGAGATACCATGTCCAGGCGGCACACGGCAAATGGGACATAAAACTTTTGCCAACTACTTGGAGAGAGAATATACAGAAATGGAAATTAGCTAAAGAAAAGGTTTGAGGGGCTGGACTACATCTCGACCACCGCAGACATTTGGTGAGTTCAGTGATGTGAATGCAAATTAATGGAAACTGTCAAGTTGATCAACATTGAATATAAGAATCTGTAAGGGCATCGCATCAATACTAATTTAAAAGCATGACTTGGCTCCCAGTTGCAAAACCAGTTGCCGTTAATGTTGCTTTACTCCTAAATCAAACAATATAGTCCTTTCATGCACAATTGATATCCTAACTAACGTTGCAATGCACAATTTAGCCTAATGAAACGCTCCGACATCAAGGCCGTTCCTTCAACCTAAGCGTGCACTTTTCTTCTTCAACCTAGAACCTAAACGTACATGCGGGTTGAACCTAAAACGTGCACGCTTCCCGAGCTACACACGCGGGCATGCAGCAATACAATCTAACCGTCTGATTCGGCACGGCGCATTTCTTATTATGTCAGGACAACATATCTTTGTGTTTGTGTCAGGTTTGTGTTTGTATAGACCACATTGCTTAGCAGAGTTCAAATGCAAATTAATGGAAACTGTCAAGTTGATCAACACATTTTGACTGTACGAATCTGTAAGGGCATTAATGGGAGCAATTGATATATATATTTTTAAGTAACTAAATAGTTACTTTCACAGTAATGCATTACTACCATAAGACTAAATCGAGACTAAACAAAGACTAAAATGCTCAGACCTTTAGTTGACTAAACGAAAAATTGTGAACGGTCCTGAACTGACCAGCCACTGCTGATGGCGAAAATAATTGACCACTGTTGTAGACAAGCAGCATCTGCTCTGAAAGCGATCCCAGACAAGCGCTGATTGCAACGAGAAAGGGGCAGAAGACCAACGTGTACTTTATTGAGCACTCGCATCATGTCCAGCTCTGTGCATAATGAATACTAGCCAGTCTTCCTCTACACTCCTATTCTATGCCCAGCCTCTCTGGGGTTGAGAGCGCCCTCTCCTGACCTGGAGGTATCGTAACATCTCTCTTTACATAACAAACTGAAAGCACAAATGTGTATTTTAGACTAACCACAACTGTGTCTCTTAGACTAACTCAAAGAGTGTATTCCTGGGTTATGATAACATCCCATAACCTTAACATCAACCTTATACATCAATAACATTCTGATGAAACCTCTTAACATTGTAATAACATTGTTCAACGCTCCCACCCAGTGTCTTTGTTCACTCCTTATGTTACATAGTCTTTAGAGTATCTCACAGGTCTCTGAATGTTGGATCTGGTTCTAGTGTGTTTGGGGCTTGGGGGTCCTGTGATTCCCCCATTGCGACCTGTGGTTCCCTATTATCTGGTGTCTCTGTATCAGTCTCTGTATCCCAGTCGATTTGTTCTTCGACACGGCATATAGGGATCTTTTCTGTCACTGGACGGCCGTCCTTCCAGTTCCGGTGGTATTTCTTTCCCTTCACCAGAACGACGTAAGAACGGTCACTGTCTTGATCGATGCATGTTCCGAGTGACCATCTATTGTCTGGGTCTTTTGGGTGAAGCAGAACTCTCACTGTTTGTCCTTGGATGATCACAGGCATATCACATGCTTGTTGTGTGTCATATTGGCATTTCATTGTCAATGTTTTGGCTTGCTTCCGTGCAATGACATAGTCCATCTTCTACTGTGAGTTCCTCTTTGTAGGTCCCGAATGGATGTAGTAAGTGGCCTACGTCCTGTTTGTACTCTGGCCATCCCTTGATGATTCTCACATGTAGTGTTTGAAATACTATGTGTTCTGAAGGTCCAGATTAACACATAAAGTCCATGTTTATTATTTTGTATACCTTATATATTGTTTATGTATATAAGATATATATTTCACGTCGTCTATTACCTAACAGTATTCATCATTCGCTTATTTGTATATGTTCCACTCTTAACGCCGTAGACAGCGTGAGCGCATGTGCAGGGTTCTTGGGACATGCCTGGACAGAGTGTGTGTTATAGAAGAAATGTTTGGCAGCAGCAACAGGACGGCAAGCAACGTATCTTGACAGAGAGCTGTACAGCTAATTAGATACCACATAATATTGTCGAGCCACTATTGGCACAGTATAGTGACTTGTTCGAGCGAAGTAACGTTGAGAGACTTATAGCTGAACCCAGCGGCGTTCTGGATTTAACTACCTATTGAAGACGACATGCGGGTTGGCCTAAGTGTACAAGGGCTAACTAGCTAGCAACCATGCCAACAGGCTTTTTGGACTAATAGCTATTAATCCTGCCATCGGGCGCTAGGAATACAGGAACCCGGTCCGTACGAGACCCTCCTCACCAGCGACGACAGGATTATCCCAAGTTTGTCTGCGGCTCTCTGGAGTAGGAGCTCCAGAGAATTACCGTCGCCAGCCGCCATCTTGCTTTCCCCGTGCTGCTCGCTTCTTCTCACTCCATTCCAAGTATCAATGGTCGAGTACTCGTAGTTCAGGACTATCGTTACCTCTGACATTGTTGCATTGACATTATCGTATTAAAGGAGATCTGCGCTATGTATAATACAGTGGAGGCTGCTGACCAAATTTTTAGGTGAAGCACAAATTATTATATTATATTATATATTAAATTATATTTTTTAAACATCCCCAACGCTGTAACACCCCCATTCCTCCCATGTGTCAGGCTCCTCATTCGCTTCCATTCATTTTGGGGACCATGTTTAAATATCATACTTGTCATACTGAAGTATAAACAAACTATACTGCTGTGACGATTTAAATAACACAGACCATTCTGAGTCAATGGTATGCAAAACTGTACATTGGAATATCTAACATGTATTTAACACCTTCCTCTGCACGAGGCCACAGATGGGTTTTTATGTAACACAAGGACAATGAATGAATGAATGAATGAATGAATGAATGAATGAATGAATGAATGAATGAATGAATGAATGAATGAATGAGAGAGACCACGGCGGGTTTATATTAACACAACAGAACTGAATGAGAGAGAGAGACAGAGAGAGACCACGGCGGGTTTATATTAACACAACAGAACTGAATGAGAGAGAGTGTGTGTGTGTGTGTGTGTGTGTGTGTGTGTGTGTGTGTGTGTGTGTGTGTGTGTGTGTGTGTGTGTGTGTGTGTGTGTGTGTGTGTAATAACAAGTATACTATAATCACAGGTGTATTATGGTGCAGTGCAGGGTCCATGTGTGTGGCTTGTGTCCAATAACAATAGTCCATGTATCTTTTGTGTGTGCGTGTGTTTAAGACTGTGGTCTTTGATAATGAGAATGTTATAGTTCTTCGTTCTACACTGAATGAATGAATGAATGAATGAATGAATGAATGAATGAATGAATGAATGAATGAATGAATGAATGAATGAATGAATGAATGATGAATGAAAACTTTATTTAACAGATTGCAGAATGGGTACAATACAGTACGGCTCAATACACATGTTAAGGGGATGCAGACCAGAGAAAGACTTTCGTCTTGTTTACATCAATTCAGTGCCACATACACACAGTCCTCATATCCCTCCTAGTTACACACAGTCATCATTATCCCTCCCATACAATACGCACAACACAACAGACTAACTCGTCTTGCTCAATACTTGTTTAAGAGTTTTAAGAGACAGCACTGTAATCTCTCTCAACCAAAGCTCTGACACCTTGCTATCTGAAACACTGACACCATTATAATATCAACCTAATAATATCAACCTGATAATATTGAAACATTATCAATATAACGTTAGCTACCAACTTTAGCAGGGCTCCTAATAACACAAGATACATTTCACTATGAATTGAAAATGGGGGACCCTGATGTAAACAAGACGAAAGTCTTTATCTGGTCTACTGCATCTCCTTAATAATTATGTGTATTGAGCCGTACTGTATATTGTACCCATTCTGCAATCTGTTAAATAAAGTTTTCATTCATTCATGCCTTTTGAAAAGTGACATGGTCGATGTAGGAGTTATGATGCGGTTTAAATTCGGTTACAGTAAAGGTGCTCCCATAGTCCAGCAGACTGTACACAGAGCAGACTCCGCGGATGTCCGCGCGGCTCTGTGTACAGTCTGCTGGACTATGGGAGCGCCTTAACGTTACACAAACTGACATTCTAAAGCCAAGACACTTACCCATAAAGACGGTATCTCGATCGATCTCATCCATCGTTGAATAGTGCAGCTTCTCCATGTGACGAGTCCGACTCGAGCCGCGTGCATTAATCCCATGGGAAATGTAAACAATATAGCATCGCGAGCCAGCTTGTTGCATCAAATTGATGTTTGGCTTTTGTCTCCCGAGTGAAGTTAGAACTACTACACTTCGGCTGGTCCAGGCTAAGCACTGCAGGCTTTCGTTTGACAACAACTGAGATAAAAAAATATATATATATATCATCAAACAGCAGTCTTTTGTGATCTAATCCAATCGATCCTTCATTTGCGTGAGGATGCTGTCGAAATCCACTATTCTGTTGATGCGTGACACACGTTCCATTTTCGGGACTCCGACTCCAGACAGTCACCCAAGCGATTCACCCAAATAAAGTTTTCATTCATTCATTAATTTGCTGTCTCCTTATAACCGTCTGCTTTTACTCTTAGCTTTTCTTCATAGGAGAATGTGTGAAAAGATTCCTGTATGATCCGATCTACGATGTTTGGAGGAGCATCCATAATTCTTTGCAAAAATAATTTCCTATATTAGCCAGCTACAACAACAAGGAAGTTAGTTAGAACTACACTAGTCTTCAAGTTCAACTGAGATTTAAAAAAATATATATTTATATCATCCAAGTAAACGATGCAGTGCACAACAATAACTGAACAAGTGAATAAAGATATTAAAATTTGAATGATTATATTAGGCAAATAAATGTTCTTCTTCAGGCAAACAGATGATGCAACACAACGTTGACTATAGTAGAACACTGACGCCAGTCCAGCTGCAGACTTCCTGGCACCACTTGCAGACAGTCTCTGATTGGATTTTGAAGGTTGTCAATCATTCAACCTCTGTGTAATATTGGATGTCAAGGCTGTCAATCAATCAATCCTCCATTCAGTGGCAAGAGTTTAACTGCACAGACCGTGCTTAGATGAAATTAATAGCCTATTTTGATTCGCTGTTATATATTATTTATTTAACAAAGGGTCACACCTGTGAAGTATTCTTCACGAATAATTAAGGCAATACTGCAGTGCAGGCATGCTCAGAGCTGTCAATTTTGGCCATTTAAAAAAAAAAAAAATGCACTGGCATTTTTTACAGAGGAAAACATATATATATATATATATATAAAAAAAAAAAAAAAAAATATATATATATATATATATATATTTTTTTTTATATATAGGTATATGTAAATTAATAATAATTATGAATTATGAGTGAATTTGTGTTTCACGTGTTGTCATAGAGAAACCTCCACTGGTATAATATGTATGCTTTCTATTACCATTAAAGTGATTATTCAACTTTGTATCACTGTCCCCTCGAAGTTAATAGAGTGTCCGCCATTTTGTGTACCTATACTGTCTGGCTAATTAATATTCTAGTAGTGGTCTAATCTAACATTTAAATACAGTCAGGGTTGTGTAGCCCCTTAGCTACAATTGGTCCTTCGAGCCGGAGGGTATTAGTGATAATATTAGTGATAATATGGCCAGCGGCGGACACTCTCCAACCAGATCTCCCCCATTAGCGCGCCCTAGGCGCCAGCGTCAGCCCCCTCCCTACTTGGAGGGCTACGCTGTAGATTTACCTCATAGCTTATCCAAGAGGATGCTAAGCAGGGATAACATTGGTAGCTCAAGCATGCCCAACCTTACAGAGGAGTCAACCCTAGATGTAGAGACCCAAGCTAGTTTAAGTGAAACTAACTTAGCTTACCGGGGGGGACAAGCGAGGCATGACTTGACTAGACCCACAGAGTACCGCGCCCCCGAGATGGACCTCGGAGCGCGTGAGAAGACCAGGTCGCCGCCCAGCCCAGGCAGCTCCGAATCAAGGTCATCAGCGTCATCCCCAAGCGGGGCCGATAGGAGGCTAGCGCAAGTCCTGATCGCCACGATAACCGCCTCGGCTGAAAGGGACCGCCTCCAGGCGCAATGCGAGAGTGAGCGTGAACATCTCAGACTGGAAGAGAGGCGCCTCCAGGCTGAAGAGAGGCGCCTCCAGACTGAAGAAAACATGGAGCGAGACTGCGTCAATGCGCAGCGCGAGGCAGAACGAGACCGCCTACAAGCACAAATGATGGCGCAAGCGCTCCAGAATGTAACTCCCCATTCTTCCACCCGGAGCTCCCGGAGATCATCACGCCAAGGGTCGAGGGCACCCTCCCCGACCCGACGAAGCTACATGGGACCCCGCCTAAGGGAAGAACCTGCTTACGTTGCAGAGCAGCTAGCCGAGCGACTACAAAGCCTGACTGAGGATGAGGGAGGACAGAGGGCCCACCCGCACTACTCCATCTCAGACCAGGAGGCACAGCGCAGCCCCGGTCTCAGTCACGACACGCTGCGTCATGAACCCCCAACACGCCCCAATGGGGAATTCGAGCACCAGACGGCACTGAGGACTAGCGCCTGGCAACCCAGCCCCTGGTTCCCGCCCACCACGAACCAACGACCCAACGCACAGGGAGACTCGCCGAGGATGCCTCTCCCCCCATGTGTGTCAGTGTCACAGCCCTCTATGGCACCCTACATTGGGACCCCCATATTCCCAGACTTCACAAGAGAAGACCGAGCGCAGTATACCGAGCTGCGTATGTGCCTAGAGACAATCATGTCAGGAGTACAGGACGAGCCATACAAGTACGCCATTCTCCTTAAGCATCTCAAGGTAACTAGAGCGCACAACATTGCGCTGGCATACTCCAATTCACAAACTCCCTATTCTGACGCCCTAGCTGCCCTCGACGGATGTTACGGACGTACGTGGGATTATGTCATTCAGGAGATACGTGAGATCGAACGCCTCCCCCCAGCTAAAGACAACCGAGCCCTAGATGACTTATCCGTCAAAGTACAGTCCCTAGTAGGGATGCTCGGGTCCCAACGAGAGAAGGGGATGTACGAGCTGTACGCCAACTCCAACGTGGAGCGCATATTAGAGAAGCTCCCCCCATTCCGCCAAGAACGTTTTCGGCGGCAACGAAACTACCGTGACCCGAATGCCCCAGAACAGTCACTGCTGGATCTTGCTGACTTCCTAGCCAGGGAGGTTAGCAGCCTAAGGCTTGACACCTTCGCATGGGGTGGCTCGAACTGTAAAGAGGGACCGAGGAGGTTTAAAGACCAAAGCAGGCCCATCACAGTGATGCACCAGGCCGAGTCGGTGTCACGGCAGAAGAGTCACAACCCCCCCTCCAAGGGGAAGTGGAAGATCGCATGTCAATACTGCGACAGCGAACACTGGCTGTCACAGTGCGACGCATTCAAGAAACTCACCACCGCCGAAGTAAGTCAGTGGATTAAGGCTAACCGCCGCTGCTTCCGCTGGCAGCATGGCAGCAGAATGCCGCTTTAAGAAGAAGTGTGGCAAGTGTGACGGCGCTCACCTCGAAGCACTGCACAAGAGCAACAAGCGAAACCCAGCTCCACTAAGCAACTCTACATCGACCCCGCGAAGAGTGGGAGCTCCAGAATGCTCCTCAAGGTGGTACGAGTACTCCTCAGTCACAGGGACAAGGTACTCGACACCTACGGCGTCCTCGACGACGGGTCGGAGAAGACACTCCTCCTCGCCTCCGCCGCGACCCAGTTGGACCTGCGGGGTCCAGAGGAGACCACGACCCTCCGTACCATTCGTCGAGACTTAAAGACAATCAAAGGTGAAAACGTCTCGTTCACCATTGCAGCGATCGACCAGCCTGAGAAGCGGTACGCCATCAGCAAGGCGTTCACGAGCTACGATTACCCCATCCCACAGCTGAGGGAAAAGTACGACCACCTACGCCAACTGCCCATACCGCCTATCAGCGGCACTACACCGACCCTACTCATTGGGTCCGACCACGCGGACCTCATTGTCCCTACTGATGCGGTCCACATCGGACCCAGAGGATGCCCAGCCGCGGTTAAGACCCGTCTGGGGTGGACGCTCCAGGGCCCCCTCTCCGGGCCTTCCAGCCGACCAACGTCCACACGCTGCCTTTACACCAATGCGAGCGACACAGACCCCACTCTCCTACAGCACGTTGAGAGGCTATGGACACTAGATGCGCTGCCATTCAAGAACGAACGCAAGATGGTTCGGTCCAAGGAGGACAAGTATGCCATCGCTCTACTAGAGCAGAAGACTACGAGGGTCGAGGTCGACGGAGTGCTAAGATACGCGACCCCACTCTTGAGGCGAGAAGGGATGCCCACTCTGCACGTGCCTAAGGGAGCGACGCACCACTACCTACAGATCACTGAGCGGCGCCTCGCCAAGAATCCCCCACAAGCAACGATCTATCGCGCCGAGATCGAGAAGCTGGTAACGGCCGGCCACATAAAGAAAATCGATGACCACGAGGCAGAAGGGACGACAGAGTCCTGGTACGTGCCCCACCACAAGGTCACCCACAACGGAAAGAACCGCATTGTGTTCAATTGCAGTCATCAGATTGGACAGCAGAATCTGAATAACCTACTCTTGCCCGGTCCTACACTTGGACCATCCCTCCTCTGCGTCCTGATATGCTTTCGTCAGGACAAAGTTGCCATCAGCGGCGACATCAAGGGGATGTTCCTACAAGTTCGACTGATGGAGGAAGACAAGCCTTTACTGAGGTTTCTGTGGAGGGAGAGGCTCGACGACGAACAACCCTCGATATACCAATGGGAGGTACTACCCTTCGGCACCACCTGCAGTCCGTGCTGCGCCACGTTCGCGTTACAGAAGCACGTGGCCGAAGACCCCGGAGCTGACGATGATGTCCGACACAGCGTTGAACGAAGTTTCTACGTGGACAACTGTCTACAGAGCGTATCCACGCCAGAAGAAGCAGAGAGCATCCTAATGAAGCTACGGGCTTCGTTAGCCAAAGGTGGATTCGACCTCCGACAGTGGGCCAGTAGCAACCCTCAAGTTTTCCGGCACCTCCCTCCAGAGACTAAGGCCGCTAGCAGCGAGACCTGGATGGCGCACACCCCAGGCGAAGCGCAAGTGATGACTCTCGGCCTCGTCTGGCGCTTCAAGACGGACTCGCTTCACTACCGGCACACACCTCTGAGGACGGACCAGGAGACGTCCACGACTAGACTGACCACTCGGCGGAGTGTGTACCGAACACTCGCCAGCCAGTACGACCCTATGGGGTGCATTCTCCCCTACACCACCCGGGCGAAGAT
The DNA here is from genome assembly GCF_963971535.1 of Notolepis coatsorum. Taxonomy (NCBI): domain Eukaryota; kingdom Metazoa; phylum Chordata; class Actinopteri; order Aulopiformes; family Paralepididae; genus Notolepis; species Notolepis coatsorum. The sequence continues at coordinate 46,223,855 of NC_140175.1, forward strand.
GCTGGTGAGAGAATTGTGGGCCAAGGAGCAGGGCTGGGATGACCCCATACCCGAGCACCTAGCCGCCACATGGAGAGAGTGGGAGGATGAACTTGTCTTACTTCGCGAGGTTGCCATCCCGCGGAGTTACTTCCCCCCCACAGTGCGACTGGAGACGTGTCAGATAGACCTGCACGTCTTCAGCGACGCCTCTGAAGTGGCGTACGGATCAGTGGCCTACCTGAGAGCTCGAGAAGAGGTAGGAGAAGTCCACGTAGCCTTCGTCCTGGCCCGCTCGATGATCGCTCCCCGCAAGCAGCAGTCGATCCCGCGACTAGAGCTCTGCGCAGCTCTGGTAGGCGCGCAACTCGCCAAAATGGTGCAAAGTGAACTCACCATACCGGTGCGTGAGATCATCCTATGGTCAGACTCCATGACCGTGATCACCTGGATCCAGTCCGCCTCCTGTCGGTACAAGGTTTTTGTAGGAGTCCGAGTATCCGAAATCCAAGACCTGGTAGGAGCGGAATGTTGGAGATATGTTGACACCAAGCAGAACCCAGCGGATGTCATCACACAGGGGATGTCCCTAGCCGACCTCACCCGTCCTAACTCATACAGTGATGGTCCAGAGTTCCTCAAGCTCCCGGAGGAGAAGTGGCCTATCTCCACACCGCGGGAGGCGAACCAAGACGAGTCAGAAATAAAAAAGTCCATGTTCTGCGGGCTGAGTCAAGCCCCGGCTCCAACGGGCCCGGACCAAGACGACTGTCAAACTCTGGAGAGTGCCCAGAAAAGGACATTCCTATGGCACCACCCGGAGCTCCCCCCCACCTGCCTACAAGCAAGCGGAACTTCTTGTGCTGCAGAGGGCGCAGAGAGACTCTTTCCCAGAGGAAATGGAGTGTCTGATAAGGGCAAAGCCAGTCCCCTCAGACAGTCGACTCCTCACCTTAGCCCCAGAAATCGACGCCCAGGGCCTCATCAGGGTGGGTGGTCGGTTGAGATGGGCCCCGGACTTGGCCGAGGATGTTAAGCATCCCATCGTCCTAAGCAGCCGACACAGGATAACAGACCTGATCATTCAGAAATGCGATGAGGTGGTGTGCCACGCGGGGACCGAGCGAGTCTTTGCGGAGATCCGACGGCGCTTCTGGATACTCCAAGGGAGAGAAGCTGTACGCCGATTCCAACGAACTTGCCCGACCTGTCGCAAGTGGAGGGCACAGCCCATTATCTCGAAGATGGCAGACCTGCCTCCCTGCCGCCTCCGAGTCTGCGAGCGGGCCTTCCATTCCACGGGCGTGGACTGCTTCGGCCCATTCAACGTCAAGAGAGGAACAGAGAAGAGGTGGGGCATCGTGTATAAATGCATGACCACCAGAGCTGTTCACATTGAGCTCCTCCAGTCGATGAGTACAGACTCGTTCCTCATGTCATTCCGGAGGTTCCAAGCGAGGAGAGGGACACCCTCAGTGCTATTGTCAGACCAAGGGACAAATTTCCGAGGAGGAGACACAGAACTGAGAGCGAGCTTCCTGAACATGGGTGAAGAACTCAAGATCTGCCTCGCTCCTGCTCAGGTCACCTTCCAGTTCAATCCTCCGAATGCCCCCCATTTCTGGGGAACGTGGGAGAGAGAGGTCCGATCAATAAAGACTGCTATGTACACCATACTTGGAGCCCAGACAGTGGGCGATGAAGTCCTGGCTACGGTCCTCACCGAGATTGAGGGAGTTCTGAACTCCAAGCCCCTCGGCTACGTTTCAATCGACGTAGCTGACGTCGACCCCATCACCCCAAACTACCTCTTGATGGTGCGGCTGGACCCTGCCCTTCCTCAGACTGTGTACAAACAGGACGAGATGAACGGACGGAGAATGTGGAGACACAGCCAAGTACTGGCCGACCAGTTTTGGGCCCGCTTCCTCCTACACTACTTACCCTCCCTTCAAGCCCGTCAGAAATGGGTGAAAGACAGGGACAACCTGACCGTGGGGACCGTCGTGATGATCATAGACCAGTCACTACCCCGAGCTACGTGGCCAGCCGGCCGTGTGAGCAGAGTGATCAATGGTTCGGATGGGAAGGTTAGAGCGGCAGAGGTCATCGTCCAAGGGCGGACTTATACTAGACCAGTAGCTAAGTTGATAGAGCTTCCTGCGTTCCCTGACCCCCCTGACGACGACGATAACCCACCGACTTTATAGATTACTTCCAACTCCCCATAGCCCATTATGGAGAAATTGATTTGACCCTTGATATTAATCTGTGCCCCAAATTTTATTTGCTAATTAGGTTCCGACTAATTAGGGTGCGGCTGTTCTGAAGGTCCAGATTAACACATAAAGTCCACGTTTATTATTTTGTATACCTTATATATTGTTTATGTATATAAGATATATATTTCACGTCGTCTATTACCTAACAGTATTCATCATTCGCTTATTTGTATATGTTCCACTCTTAACGCTGTAGACAGCGTGAGTGCATGCGCAAGGTTCTTGGGACATGCCTGGACAGAGTGTGTGTTATAGAAGAAATGTTTGGCAGCAGAAACAGGACGGCAAGCAACGTATCTTGACAGAGAGCTGTACAGCTAATTAGATACCACATAATATTGTCGAGCCACTATTGGCACAGTATAGTGACTTGTTCGAGCGAAGTAACGTTGAGAGACTTATAGCTGAACCCAGCGGCGTTCTGGATTTAACTACCTATTGAAGACGACATGCGGGTTGGCCTAAGTGTACAAGGGCTAACTAGCTAGCAACCATGCCAACGGGCTTTTTGGACTAATAGCTATTAATCCTGCCATCGGGCGCTAGGAATACAGGAACCCGGTCCGTACGAGACCCTCCTCACCAGCGACGACAGGATTATCCCAAGTTTGTCTGCGGCTCTCTGGAGTAGGAGCTCCAGAGAATTACCGTCTCCAGCCGCCATCTTGCTTTCCCCGTGCTGCTCGCTTCTTCTCACTCCATTCCAAGCATCAATGGTTGAGTACTCGTAGTTCAGGACTATCGTTACCTCTGACATTGTTGCATTGACATTATCGTATTAAAGGAGATCTGCGCTATGTATAATATGTATGCTTTCTATTACCATTAAAGTGATTATTCAACTTTGTATCACTGTCCCCTCGAAGTTAATAGAGTGTCCGCCATTTTGTGTACCTATACTGTCTGGCTAATTAATATTCTAGTAGTGGTCTAATCTAACATTTAAATACAGTCAGGGTTGTGTAGCCCCTTAGCTACACTATGTCTTGTGCTGAATGAGTTATGATGGTGTTCAGCGTCTGCATGGAGATGTTGATGTTCTATTTCCGTCGTCGTGAGGCCCATGACGTAGATTGTGGTTGGTGTCTGCATCTCTGTGTGCACCGTGTTCGGTTGTGGTGTCCTGGATAGGAAGTCGGCCACATGTAGGTCTTTGCCTTGTTTGTATATCACCTGTAGTTGGTATCTCTGTAGTCTGAGCAGCATCCTCTGTAGCCTCTTGAGTGCTGAAAGTAAAGACTTTTTAAAGATAATTTCCAGTGGTTTTTGATCAGTGTGTATTGTGATACAGTCTCTGCCATGTAGGTATTGGTTGAACTTGTCGCATGCAAACACAATAGCTAGGCATTCCTTCTCTACCTGTACATACCTTTGTTCTGTGGGCGTCAGTGTCCTGGAGGTAAATGCTACAGGTTGTCCATGTTGTAGGAGGACTGGCCCTAGGCCTGTCTCGCTGGCGTCACATTGGAGGGTGACCTCTTCCTTGAGATCATAGTATTTGAGTACAGGGTGGCGTGTGACCAAGTGCTTTATGTTCTCTAGTGCTGTGTCATGTTTCGGTAACCATGTCCATTCTATATCTTTATCGGTCAGTCGTCGTAGTGGTTCGCATGCATCAGATAGACTAGGTAGGAACCTTGACAGATAGTTAACAAACCCCAACAGCCGTTGGAGTGACTTGATGTCTGTCGGCGTCTGCATGTTCTGGATGGCAGTGATTTTCTCTGGATCTGGACACAGGCCTTCTGCCGTGAGACGATGACCCATGTATGTCATGCTGGAAAGCTTCAGCCTGAGTTTCTTCTTGTTAAGTTTTAAGTTGGTCTCTCTGGATCTCTGCAGCAGGGCTCCGAGATTTCTGTCGCCATCAGCCATCGCTTCTTCATTGGTGTTTCCACATCCGTACACCAACATGTCGTCTGTTATCGCGCTTATTCCCTTTAGGCCGACCAATATTTGATATTGATATACCTCTGCTGCTGGTTTTATACCAAAAGGCATCCTCAGCCACCTGTATCGTTCTTCGGGAGTCCATAACGTGGTTAGATGACTGCTCGTTTCATCTAACTTCACCTGCCAGTATCCGTCTTTAGCGTCTAGAACTGAAAATATTTTTGCACTCGCTATGTCTGGCAACACTTCTTCTACCGTGGGCATCTGGTAGTGTGACCTCAACAAAGCCTTGTTTAGTGCGCCTGGGTCAAGGCATATGCACAGTTTGTCCTTCTTCTCTGTGACCACCATGTTGCTGATGCATGGCGTTGGCTCTGTGACCTTAGTTATGAGGGCTCCCTGTTCCATTGCTCTTATGGCTTTGATTACCCTCTCTCTTATTGGACTAGGCGTCCTTCGTGGCAGTTGTTGTACTGGCTGCACATTGGGGTCTAGTTCCAGGTGTAAAGGTGCTCCCATAGTCGAGCGGACTGTACACGGACTGGACTCTACGGAGGTCCACTGGACTCTTGGAGCTTTCATAGTCGAGCGGATCTCCGCGGACCAATTTATACATGTCTCGCGGCAGTTTACACCAGTTTACACCTCGCGCCAGTTTGTGTGACACCAAGTGGGCGCCGCAGACGTCCGCGCGTCAGAAAATAGGAGCTTCGCACTTGGACTCTGCGTTGGGTCTGCTTTGAGTACCCTTTGGGTCAGCTTTGAGCCTGCGAGAGTCTGCTCCGTGTACGGTCCGCTCGACTATGGGAGCACCTTAACTCTCCCGGATGTTGACACTGTGAATTACATGTTTATGATTCACATTGATTAGGTTCAGTCTCAGATTTCAGCTGAGAGCAGTGGGGTCTGCTTTGTAACCATTATCTGAAATTTGAGTATGTCGACCCTTCGTGATCTGCTTTTAGTTCATATTCTCCTCTGTGCTTTATCAGTGTGCCATCATATAGCTTCAGTGTGGCTTCGCTCTCAGTAGGCCCAGTAGGCTGCTGGGAAACAAGATGGCTGCCTGAACTAAGAGCTCTACACTGTCTCAGTGATTAATTTTACAATTCTTACCTCCACTCAAGGACAATTTCAATCATTTAGTTTTGACTTAAACTAAGTAAAGGCTTAAGATAAAACGTGGTGATTTGCAAGATGGCAACAACAAGACAAGGCAAAACAATCCAGCGAAACAAACCAGGTGTTGACGACCAAACAATTGAAACAGACGACAACGACCCCACTCTGGTCGAAATTATGTCAGAGTTAAAATCTCAACGCATTGCAATATTGGGCCGATTAGACGGTATCGATACTCGTCTGGAAAAGGTGACAAACCAAGTATCGGCGATTAAAGAAGGACTGACTAAAACAAACAAAGCAGTCGACAAACACAAGCAGCGCCTGGATGAAGCAGAAGAGAGGATTTCTACACTAGAAGACACCCTGCAAACAACCCAGCGAGAGTTACACAGAGCCGAAAAGACATTAAAAACAATGGAGATGAAAACGGATGAATTAGAAAACAGAGGGAGGAGGAAAAATCTGATTTTGCTGGGGCTTCCAGAGAAATCGGAGGGTGACCAAACTCTACCTGAGTACATTCAGCACAAACTACCCAACTGGCTCAAGCTTTCATTGGAAAAAACACTCGACCTGGAACAAGTGTTTCGCCCAGCGCGACCACAATCACAACCACGCGCTGGGAAATATCCCAGACCAGTCCTAATCCGCTTTTTACGAATCGGGGACAAAGAGCTGATCCTACAAGCAGCAAAGAAATCTACAATCACAGAGGGGGAAGCCAAACTCACCATTCGCCAGGACCTGCCCGCAGAGGTACGTCGAAGACGCAGAGAATTTGACCGGATGACCAAGATATTCATCGAAAAGGGCATGTTTCGAGGATTTGCATACCCTCACCGGCTTCGAATCCTCCATAAAAGCAAAATTGTCCTGTTTGACGATCCAAAAGAAGCAGAATCATTCGCCGACGAGCTGGACTGAGGTTTGCCTCGTAAACCGTTACCCATGGTGGAGGTAAGAAGATGACATTTACGTTTTTTTTTTTTTTTTTTTGCACCCCCTCATTATGACTGTTATAATACGGACAAATCACTTGACTTTGAAACCCCAGAGGAAGGGGTATTGATTTGCCAATACAGTCGCGATCGGCTGTTTTATTTCTTTTCTCCTCAACGTGCATATTTACTGTCTGGCAGCGGTACTTCCTGCAACAACGTGTGACGTCATACGGACGATACCATGACTAAAGGTAGGGAGGGGGGTACAAGGAATGGCACGAATTTAACATGCATCTGTTTTGCACTGATCTTTTTTTCTCAAACATTAAAAGGTCACAATGACTGAATGTTAAAAAGTATGTGGAGAGGAGAACTCTCAGCAGTATAATAAAAATAAAAAAAGAAGAAAAAAGTCTGCCTAATAAGAAACACCCCTCACCATTCAGTAATATCAGGTGACCAACTCATATTTAACAACATGGGGGAAAGTGAAGAGGGGAGGGGGTGTAAAAAGTAAAGAGAAATACAAATAAATAAAAGGAAGTTATTACACTGAAGACAAGAGCTCCAGGGGCCAATATAAGAAAGATTTCATTCTTTTTCAGTTATTTTGTTTTTTCCATTATTGTTTCTCTATGGCCTACTAGGAGTAAGGGGGTAAATGTCGTGGTTCAGAAAACCATGGCTGGGGTGGGTTGATGTATTTCATATACGTTTTTTATTCTATGTATGTGTATTCTATGTATGTTTTGTGTTCTATGTTTTAGTTTTTTGGTCATGTTTATTAATAAAAGCAACAGCAATATTTTCGAGGCAAATGTATACAGTCACAGATAATCCTCAAAGATTGCACCAACTACCATGTCAGATATAATAATAAATTTGTGGAACATTAAAGGCTTGGGAAATCCTATTAAAAGGAAAAAAATGGTATCCCTTCTAAAAGAAAACAAAGTAGATGTGGCTTTTTTACAAGAAACATATTTGTCAGACACTGAACATGCAAAGTTAAAAAGAGAATGGGTAGGTCAGGTCTATTCCTCATCATATAAAAGTCATAGCAGGGGAACGGCTATTTTGATTAACAAAACAATACCATTTACAGTAGAAAAAACAAGACAAACCCAGTTTGTCTTGGTTTCAGGCTGCATTTGGGGAACATCCATAACTTTTTTGAAAATGTATGCCCCCAATGCCGACGAACCCACATTTATGTCTGACATGGTGTTGCTGTTCAATGAAAACTGTAAAGGTTTTGGAGTGATGGCGGGAGATTTTAATCTGACAATGACAGCATTGGATAAGTCTAGTCAAACTAACCATAGCTCCAAATCCTCAAAAGTTCTTCAAGGGTTATGTGCAGAAAGTGGCCTAATTGATGTCTGGCGTGAATTACATCCAGGCATTAAAGACTACAGCTTCTTCTCAAATGTACATAACTCATATAGTAGAATAGACTATGCCTTTATTTACTCAAAATGTATATACATGATAAAGGAATGTGAAATTATCCCAATCATTTTATCAGATCATGCCAGAATATGCATGAGTATTCAGTTTAATAGGAACAACTCGTTCACCAAACAATGGAAATTTGATAATTCATTACTCCAAGATGAAGAATTTAAAGTAAAAACGCGAACATGGATTACAAACTACATAAAGGAAAATAATGACCCCCTCATTGACCCTAACATTATCTGGGAGGCTGCAAAAGCCACTTTAAGAGGACTAATAATTTCATATGGTTCATTTAAAAAGCGAGTAAAAAGAGCACAAGCACAAGAACTTGAGAGAGAAGTAATAAGATGTGAAGCACTTCATAAGACAGCGTCTACAGAGGACAATTTGGCAATAAACCAAGTAAATTACTGGCCCATCAATTAAAGAAAGAACAAACTGAAAGAACTATTAAAGCAATTAATCTCAATGATAATATAACATATCAACCTAAAGAGATTTTTTCAAGCTTTCTTTGAATTCTACAATACACTTTACAAATCTCAAAGTTCTCATTCACAAGAACAACTGGACCAGTACTTACAAAATAAGAAATTGTCAAAATTGTCTGAATTAGACCAGCAATACCTTAACTCATCATTTACAAAAGAAGAGGTTCTGGCCACAATTAAGTTAATGCCCATAAACAAAAGCCCAGGACCAGATGGTTTTTCTGCTGAATTTTATAAAGAATTTTGGACTGAACTTCATCCCATTTTTATGGCAATGATGTATAATTTCTGTCACAACAGAATACTCCCTCAATCAATGAACCTAGCACATATCACAGTATTGCACAAAAGTGGCAAAGATCCTTTAAATTGTTCATCATATAGACCTATTAGTCTTTTAGATCACGATTACAAGATTATAACCAAATTATTAGCAAAAAGACTAGAAGATATTTTGCCTACATTGATTAATCCAGACCAATCAGGTTTCATAAAAGGGAGATATTCTGCTGACAATATAAGGAGACTTTTAAATGTAATAAATCATTTGGACACCAGTCAGAGCCCTTCTCTGCTCCTATCACTGGACGCAGAGAAGGCCTTCGATAGGGTTGAATGGAACTTTCTTTTTTCTATACTTGACAAGCTTAATATGGGACCAAACTTTATCGCTTGGATTAAAGCAATCTATAAAAATCCTAAAGCAGCTGTCATTACCAATGGAGCTTCCTCTGATTTTTTTGCACTAACGAGAGGGACAAGACAAGGATGCCCACTGTCGAGTTCACTCTCGCGATGGTGATTGAATTGCTGGCGTCATGTGTACGAGACAATATTAACATTAAAGGACTGAAAATGAATAAGGAGGAACATAAAATATCCTTATACGCAGATGACATTATTTTATACATAAAAGACCCAGAACAGTCCTTATCACACTTATATAATGAAATAGAACAATTTGGAAAATACTCTGGATATAAGTTAAACTTTAATAAATCAAATGCTTGTCTCCTGCATATGACCCCAACCGAAACGATGTATGAAACATATCCTTTTAATTGGTCTCCAGAAGGGTTTAAATATTTGGGAATAAACATTACACCGCAACTAGAGAACTTGTACAGGGAAAACTATTGTCCTCTTATAGAAAAGATAAAAAATTATTTGTGTAAATGGTCCACGCTCCCATTATCTCTGCTGGGAACAATAAATGTAATAAGAATTAACGTCCTTCCAAGACTAAATTTCCTTTTTCAAATGTTACCATGTTACTTATCTACAGAATTTTTCAAATCTATGAATAGACCCATCTCAAAATGTATTTGGTGCAACAAAATGCCTAGGATAAAGTTATTGACACTTATGAAGCCAGAATCCATGGGAGGTCTCGGTCTCCCCAACCTCCAACATTATTTTTGGTCAGCCCAATTAAGAAATGTACTGTCATGGTCGTTGGGAAGACGGGACTCACAGTGGTTTCAGTTAGAAGCTAAATTTGTTGACCCGTTGCCATTGGACTCTCTCATATTTATAAAACAATTTAAAAAGATAAGAAACATAGGTAATTGCTTCACTGTTTTTAACACACTATGTGCTTGGAAGGACTGCTAAAAAAACTGGGTATCACCAATTGTACCTCCATATACTCTCCTATCTATCACAATCCTGATCTAGATAATCATCTAAGATCAATTAATATACTCAAATGGGCTCAGTTGGGGATAAGTCAATTCAAAGACCTGTTTCATACAAATATGCAGTTAAAATCATTTATGGATTTAAGAACAGAATATGCCATCCCAAATACTGATTTCTTTAAATATTTACAAATGAGAAACATTATACACATACTGAGAAGAGAAAATAAACTAAGACTAGAATTACATGAAATAGAAGAAATACTAATGTCATCGACCACAATTAAAGGTAAAATTTGTGAATTTTATGACATCTTCTCCAAAGAATGTCACTCATCCTTTTTGCCTTTGTTGAGGATCTGGGAGACAGACCTAACCATGAAATTTGAAGAAAATATTTGTGATAGAATACACTTTCCATTTACAAGTAACAAAATCAAAGAAGCTAATTTTAAATGTATCCATAAATTGTATCTAACTCCAATAAAAATGCATAAAATGTCTAGAGATAATTCAATAAACTGTCCTAGATGTAAAACTAACGAAGGAACATTTCTACACATGTTTTGGCACTGTGATAAACTAAAACGATTCTGGAATTGTATTCATTCATTTACAAAATCTGTATTCGAAACGGAATTTGACTTGTCTCCATGTGCCTACTTACTAAATGAATTACCAGAGATCCAGATGGATCCAAAAAAATATAGACTGCTGATTGTTATAACATACTTTGCCAAGAAATGTATTCTCCTGTTTTGGAAAAATGACTCTGCGCCCACTTTTGAGATGTTTCAAGATCAGATATCCCAGCTTCTTCCATTGGAGAGATTGACCTTGGAGGAGCGCGGCCGGGGGTGGATGTTCCGGGACCTTTGGTCTCCGCTGTTTTCTCGATTGAGCAGGGGGGCTGTTGATTGATACGGCTAGTGGCGGTATGTGAATATATCCGCATGCTGTCGCTGGCCGTGTCGATTGGTGGTTTTGCTGTTTGGTTGGGGGAGGGGTGGAAGAAGTTGTACAACAGACGCGTAAGAGGCCTGTCTGTTGTATAACAATGATGTTGTTGTTGTCATTGTTGTTATTATTTATTATTTTTTATTTAAAAATACGTATGAGAAAAAATGAACAGTGTAAACAATATCATTAACTCTGAATATAAAAATATGTGAAAAGCAAACAAGACGCGGTCTCGGACTGGTGGGGGCCCCAGATTCGAGGTCTTGGTGAGTCGGAGTGTTAAAGAGGCCCAGGGCCCTATTCCCCGTACCTGGTTCAACTAAGTCGATCAAGAGTCCCATTATCCAGCTTCAGTTAACCCGATGTTTGAAGCTGGGATTTTCATGTTCCTCGAAGGTGGATTCAGTCTCGTTAACTCGAACCAGATCTGAGACCCAGGATAAGTGCGCGCGGCCGCTTCAGTTGAAAAGCCATCACGTATCGATAGCAGAGATCCTGATTTTCTAACGGCATTGATTGATTAATTGATTTAAAACTTTATTAACAGATTGCATTACGGCTCAATCGCCTCGCCGACAAGTTAAATGCGTTATCTATAGGCTAATTTTAAGTCCCTCATTACCCCAATCAATCAGATTATATTTCTTTAAACTTGCCTGCTGGCAGTAGGTTTATGGAATGGATATTGATTTTGCTGGGGCTTCCAGAGAAATCGGAGGGTGACCAAACTCTACCTGAGTACATTCAGCACAAACTACCCAACTGGCTCAAGCTTTCATTGGAAAAAACACTCGACCTGGAACAAGTGTTTCGCCCAGCGCGACCACAATCACAACCACGCGCTGGGAAATATCCCAGACCAGTCCTAATCCGCTTTTTACGAATCGGGGACAAAGAGCTGATCCTACAAGCAGCAAAGAAATCTACAATCACAGAGGGGGAAGCCAAACTCACCATTCGCCAGGACCTGCCCGCAGAGGTACGTCGAAGACGCAGAGAATTTGACCGGATGACCAAGATATTCATCGAAAAGGGCATGTTTCGAGGATTTGCATACCCTCACCGGCTTCGAATCCTCCATAAAAGCAAAATTGTCCTGTTTGACGATCCAAAAGAAGCAGAATCATTCGCCGACGAGCTGGACTGAGGTTTGCCTCGTAAACCGTTACCCATGGTGGAGGTAAGAAGATGACATTTACGTTTTTTTTTTTTTTTTTTTGCACCCCCTCATTATGACTGTTATAATACGGACAAATCACTTGACTTTGAAACCCCAGAGGAAGGGGTATTGATTTGCCAATACAGTCGCGATCGGCTGTTTTATTTCTTTTCTCCTCAACGTGCATATTTACTGTCTGGCAGCGGTACTTCCTGCAACAACGTGTGACGTCATACGGACGATACCATGACTAAAGGTAGGGAGGGGGGTACAAGGAATGGCACGAATTTAACATGCATCTGTTTTGCACTGATCTTTTTTTCTCAAACATTAAAAGGTCACAATGACTGAATGTTAAAAAGTATGTGGAGAGGAGAACTCTCAGCAGTATAATAAAAATAAAAAAAGAAGAAAAAAGTCTGCCTAATAAGAAACACCCCTCACCATTCAGTAATATCAGGTGACCAACTCATATTTAACAACATGGGGGAAAGTGAAGAGGGGAGGGGGTGTAAAAAGTAAAGAGAAATACAAATAAATAAAAGGAAGTTATTACACTGAAGACAAGAGCTCCAGGGGCCAATATAAGAAAGATTTCATTCTTTTTCAGTTATTTTGTTTTTTCCATTATTGTTTCTCTATGGCCTACTAGGAGTAAGGGGGTAAATGTCGTGGTTCAGAAAACCATGGCTGGGGTGGGTTGATGTATTTCATATACGTTTTTTATTCTATGTATGTGTATTCTATGTATGTTTTGTGTTCTATGTTTTAGTTTTTTGGTCATGTTTATTAATAAAAGCAACAGCAATATTTTCGAGGCAAATGTATACAGTCACAGATAATCCTCAAAGATTGCACCAACTACCATGTCAGATATAATAATAAATTTGTGGAACATTAAAGGCTTGGGAAATCCTATTAAAAGGAAAAAAATGGTATCCCTTCTAAAAGAAAACAAAGTAGATGTGGCTTTTTTACAAGAAACATATTTGTCAGACACTGAACATGCAAAGTTAAAAAGAGAATGGGTAGGTCAGGTCTATTCCTCATCATATAAAAGTCATAGCAGGGGAACGGCTATTTTGATTAACAAAACAATACCATTTACAGTAGAAAAAACAAGACAAACCCAGTTTGTCTTGGTTTCAGGCTGCATTTGGGGAACATCCATAACTTTTTTGAAAATGTATGCCCCCAATGCCGACGAACCCACATTTATGTCTGACATGGTGTTGCTGTTCAATGAAAACTGTAAAGGTTTTGGAGTGATGGCGGGAGATTTTAATCTGACAATGACAGCATTGGATAAGTCTAGTCAAACTAACCATAGCTCCAAATCCTCAAAAGTTCTTCAAGGGTTATGTGCAGAAAGTGGCCTAATTGATGTCTGGCGTGAATTACATCCAGGCATTAAAGACTACAGCTTCTTCTCAAATGTACATAACTCATATAGTAGAATAGACTATGCCTTTATTTACTCAAAATGTATATACATGATAAAGGAATGTGAAATTATCCCAATCATTTTATCAGATCATGCCAGAATATGCATGAGTATTCAGTTTAATAGGAACAACTCGTTCACCAAACAATGGAAATTTGATAATTCATTACTCCAAGATGAAGAATTTAAAGTAAAAACGCGAACATGGATTACAAACTACATAAAGGAAAATAATGACCCCCTCATTGACCCTAACATTATCTGGGAGGCTGCAAAAGCCACTTTAAGAGGACTAATAATTTCATATGGTTCATTTAAAAAGCGAGTAAAAAGAGCACAAGCACAAGAACTTGAGAGAGAAGTAATAAGATGTGAAGCACTTCATAAGACAGCGTCTACAGAGGACAATTTGGCAATAAACCAAGTAAATTACTGGCCCATCAATTAAAGAAAGAACAAACTGAAAGAACTATTAAAGCAATTAATCTCAATGATAATATAACATATCAACCTAAAGAGATTTTTTCAAGCTTTCTTTGAATTCTACAATACACTTTACAAATCTCAAAGTTCTCATTCACAAGAACAACTGGACCAGTACTTACAAAATAAGAAATTGTCAAAATTGTCTGAATTAGACCAGCAATACCTTAACTCATCATTTACAAAAGAAGAGGTTCTGGCCACAATTAAGTTAATGCCCATAAACAAAAGCCCAGGACCAGATGGTTTTTCTGCTGAATTTTATAAAGAATTTTGGACTGAACTTCATCCCATTTTTATGGCAATGATGTATAATTTCTGTCACAACAGAATACTCCCTCAATCAATGAACCTAGCACATATCACAGTATTGCACAAAAGTGGCAAAGATCCTTTAAATTGTTCATCATATAGACCTATTAGTCTTTTAGATCACGATTACAAGATTATAACCAAATTATTAGCAAAAAGACTAGAAGATATTTTGCCTACATTGATTAATCCAGACCAATCAGGTTTCATAAAAGGGAGATATTCTGCTGACAATATAAGGAGACTTTTAAATGTAATAAATCATTTGGACACCAGTCAGAGCCCTTCTCTGCTCCTATCACTGGACGCAGAGAAGGCCTTCGATAGGGTTGAATGGAACTTTCTTTTTTCTATACTTGACAAGCTTAATATGGGACCAAACTTTATCGCTTGGATTAAAGCAATCTATAAAAATCCTAAAGCAGCTGTCATTACCAATGGAGCTTCCTCTGATTTTTTTGCACTAACGAGAGGGACAAGACAAGGATGCCCACTGTCGAGTTCACTCTCGCGATGGTGATTGAATTGCTGGCGTCATGTGTACGAGACAATATTAACATTAAAGGACTGAAAATGAATAAGGAGGAACATAAAATATCCTTATACGCAGATGACATTATTTTATACATAAAAGACCCAGAACAGTCCTTATCACACTTATATAATGAAATAGAACAATTTGGAAAATACTCTGGATATAAGTTAAACTTTAATAAATCAAATGCTTGTCTCCTGCATATGACCCCAACCGAAACGATGTATGAAACATATCCTTTTAATTGGTCTCCAGAAGGGTTTAAATATTTGGGAATAAACATTACACCGCAACTAGAGAACTTGTACAGGGAAAACTATTGTCCTCTTATAGAAAAGATAAAAAATTATTTGTGTAAATGGTCCACGCTCCCATTATCTCTGCTGGGAACAATAAATGTAATAAGAATTAACGTCCTTCCAAGACTAAATTTCCTTTTTCAAATGTTACCATGTTACTTATCTACAGAATTTTTCAAATCTATGAATAGACCCATCTCAAAATGTATTTGGTGCAACAAAATGCCTAGGATAAAGTTATTGACACTTATGAAGCCAGAATCCATGGGAGGTCTCGGTCTCCCCAACCTCCAACATTATTTTTGGTCAGCCCAATTAAGAAATGTACTGTCATGGTCGTTGGGAAGACGGGACTCACAGTGGTTTCAGTTAGAAGCTAAATTTGTTGACCCGTTGCCATTGGACTCTCTCATATTTATAAAACAATTTAAAAAGATAAGAAACATAGGTAATTGCTTCACTGTTTTTAACACACTATGTGCTTGGAAGGACTGCTAAAAAAACTGGGTATCACCAATTGTACCTCCATATACTCTCCTATCTATCACAATCCTGATCTAGATAATCATCTAAGATCAATTAATATACTCAAATGGGCTCAGTTGGGGATAAGTCAATTCAAAGACCTGTTTCATACAAATATGCAGTTAAAATCATTTATGGATTTAAGAACAGAATATGCCATCCCAAATACTGATTTCTTTAAATATTTACAAATGAGAAACATTATACACATACTGAGAAGAGAAAATAAACTAAGACTAGAATTACATGAAATAGAAGAAATACTAATGTCATCGACCACAATTAAAGGTAAAATTTGTGAATTTTATGACATCTTCTCCAAAGAATGTCACTCATCCTTTTTGCCTTTGTTGAGGATCTGGGAGACAGACCTAACCATGAAATTTGAAGAAAATATTTGTGATAGAATACACTTTCCATTTACAAGTAACAAAATCAAAGAAGCTAATTTTAAATGTATCCATAAATTGTATCTAACTCCAATAAAAATGCATAAAATGTCTAGAGATAATTCAATAAACTGTCCTAGATGTAAAACTAACGAAGGAACATTTCTACACATGTTTTGGCACTGTGATAAACTAAAACGATTCTGGAATTGTATTCATTCATTTACAAAATCTGTATTCGAAACGGAATTTGACTTGTCTCCATGTGCCTACTTACTAAATGAATTACCAGAGATCCAGATGGATCCAAAAAAATATAGACTGCTGATTGTTATAACATACTTTGCCAAGAAATGTATTCTCCTGTTTTGGAAAAATGACTCTGCGCCCACTTTTGAGATGTTTCAAGATCAGATATCCCAGCTTCTTCCATTGGAGAGATTGACCTTGGAGGAGCGCGGCCGGGGGTGGATGTTCCGGGACCTTTGGTCTCCGCTGTTTTCTCGATTGAGCAGGGGGGCTGTTGATTGATACGGCTAGTGGCGGTATGTGAATATATCCGCATGCTGTCGCTGGCCGTGTCGATTGGTGGTTTTGCTGTTTGGTTGGGGGAGGGGTGGAAGAAGTTGTACAACAGACGCGTAAGAGGCCTGTCTGTTGTATAACAATGATGTTGTTGTTGTCATTGTTGTTATTATTTATTATTTTTTATTTAAAAATACGTATGAGAAAAAATGAACAGTGTAAACAATATCATTAACTCTGAATATAAAAATATGTGAAAAGCAAACAAGACGCGGTCTCGGACTGGTGGGGGCCCCAGATTCGAGGTCTTGGTGAGTCGGAGTGTTAAAGAGGCCCAGGGCCCTATTCCCCGTACCTGGTTCAACTAAGTCGATCAAGAGTCCCATTATCCAGCTTCAGTTAACCCGATGTTTGAAGCTGGGATTTTCATGTTCCTCGAAGGTGGATTCAGTCTCGTTAACTCGAACCAGATCTGAGACCCAGGATAAGTGCGCGCGGCCGCTTCAGTTGAAAAGCCATCACGTATCGATAGCAGAGATCCTGATTTTCTAACGGCATTGATTGATTAATTGATTTAAAACTTTATTAACAGATTGCATTACGGCTCAATCGCCTCGCCGACAAGTTAAATGCGTTATCTATAGGCTAATTTTAAGTCCCTCATTACCCCAATCAATCAGATTATATTTCTTTAAACTTGCCTGCTGGCAGTAGGTTTATGGAATGGATAATCAAATGAGATCTTGCTAGCGAAAATAATTAGTTAAACTGTTATACGGAATAAGGACACGGCTCTCTTACCCATTGATTGATGTATGGTGGATCTTTTACTTATCTACACTGTGGTGTAACGGTGTCTGCTTTTGACTTTCACACAGGCGGCCCGGGTTCGAATCCCACTTCTCCTAGTCTTTTCCTTCTTTTTGCAATGTAGGAATAATTCAATTTGGTGCACGTTGAGAGCTATATAAAGAATGACATCCTCAATGCATGTAGATTTATAATATTTTAACTTAAAACTAGGCTACTTTTGCGTATAATCATTAATATTATATTCCAAAAAAATTATATTGGAAAAGCGGGGTTTCGAACACGGGTCGCCCGGTTGCCAAGATTCAGCACTAGCCGCTGCGCCACTGTGCCAGATGGGATATACTCATTGTTTATGCATTAATGGACGAGAGACCCGTGTTTAGAATATTTTTCTTACCAAAAAATGAAGTTTTATCTCTTTATTCTCAAATGCATTAATGTGACGTCAACGGCTCATTCAATTTCTCAAATCCGTCAAACAGCGCATCTCATCAGGCATTTTAATCCCAGTTACAATATCACACAAAAACCACAATCCCCGCATAGACACTTCAATTTTATGCTTGAATGAAACACAATCCGGCGCTCCGTTAAGCAAATCTACAGCGGAGATTAATATATGAAACTAATCAGAGCCAAACGGCCGATAGGTTTCATTCATTAAAAATATCCCCGCGGGATTCACATTTGCAATGAGCCGTTATTAAAATAACCACATGCAGCGTGTATCGCGACTCCGAGCGCCGTATATGACGTGCATTATTTTATTTAGGACAAAGTAAATCTATAGGCTCAATATGATTTATTATCAGAGTTTAGTTCTATTATTATACATTTCAAAAGCCCCCTCTAGGAAAACGAAGCACAGAAACGTAATTCAGAATGGTATAATGCAGATCCTAGACTGTGAGAATCATTTCAGGAAACGAGCTGTCACTTCTTTGCGGGGGCGTGGCCATGGTTCATCCGGCTAACTTGAACTTAACCCTGCTCTCGACCAGGCTCAAACTTTTTGATCTGTTGTCATGGTGATTTAGACAATCGCGCGTCGGGGAATGGGAAGGTCCGGCTTAAGTCAGGCTTGACCGAAAGTTATCCGGCTAACTCAGTTATCCAGGTACGGGGAACGGGGGGTTCGCTGGGGCGCCGGATTTGGGATCCTCACGGGGTGGGGACCTTGGTTGTCGATACTGGAGATGACGGGTGCTCAGGTAATCTCGCCTTATGGTACATACATGTGGGTATATGCATATATATATATATGTATATATATGTATGTGTGTGTATATATATATATATATATATATATATATATATATATATATATATATATATATATATATATATATATATATATATATATATATATATATATATATATATTCTTATTAATTTATATATTTAATTTATACATGACTATTTAACTTTTCATTATTCTGATTTAACTGATGGTCTTGTCATTGTCGTTATTATTATTATTATTATTATTATTATTATTATTATTATTATTATTATTATTATTATTATTATTATTATTATTATTATTATTATTATTATTATTATTATTATTATTATTATTATTACTGTTATTGTCCTGTGATGTCTTGTTTATTAGTATTGTTATTGTGTTGTCTTGTTTCATGTTGAAAAGGGAAAATAAAGAAAAACTGTGTATTGAAAAAAAAATAAAGTGTGGCTTCGCTGTGTACCTGAGTCGGGCTCCCGTCCTGTAGGATGCGTTGTAGGTCAGTGAAACCCATTACATTGACTGTAGATCCTGTCTCAAGCTGCCATTTCAGAGTCTCGCTGGGATCATAACTCAATGGCTTATCAGTCTGTGCCATTAGTTTGAGGTTAATGAACCATTTGTTTGTAGCGTTCTCAAGAGAGTTCACTTGAGAGATATACCACATTTCCTCTGACTGTTCATCCGAGTCCCCCTCTTTGTCCATCATGTGTAGCTGAGGTTTGTGTTGGTCCTGAATTCTTACATACTCTGGCAAAGTGATTCCGTTTGCCACATGCTTTACAGGTGACCCCATATGCTGGGCATTTGGCCTTCTCATGCATTGATCCACAGTAGTGACAGAGAGAGTCTTTATGTGGCCTGTGTTTGGTGTCACTGTAAGTATTGGACTGTCTATACATCCTCTGGCTACGTGGTTCTGACTGGCGTCCTCGTGAGGTATAGCTTTATTCAAAGCCACGTCCACGGGAAGTGTAATGTACAGCCTCTGTTTTCCTCCTATTTTCTTAATTTGGATTTGTGTCTGTTCATTGGAGCAACACGTGTCTATTACTTTCATTAACATGAGTTTTGGTTCTCTCAGCATTCGTGCTTGTGATTTTATATTATAGGACCGATAGAGAGAAAAGAAGTAGGACTATTACCAGTAGATAAAAGTGTAAGAGTAAAACAACTTAAGCTAAACCATATGTATAACATTGTTAACGACAGGGCCCCTGAATATTTGAAAGGTCATGTGGTTATGGTAAGAGAGCTACACAATCATAACACCAGAGCTAAAATTATGTCTTGCAGTGTTCCTAAAGTTAAGAGTAAAATAGCAAGAAGCTCCTTTTTTACACAGGTGTAGTACTCTGGAATGAACTACCTCTGCCTACCAAGCAAAGTCAAACCGAAAGCATTTTTAAAACAAAGGTAAAGGCTAAATTATGGGAAGAGCAAATGGCTCAGCAGCCATAGGGCAGAAAATCTGATTCCAGGGCTAGAGTAGACAGGGGGTACTGAAACTCTAGTTATTCCCAGTATTCTATAGGTGCTGTGTTTTTATGTTTTCATGTTTTTATGTTTAAATTGTTTTTATGTTTTTATGTCTTCCATCGAGGACCACCTTGGAAATTAGTGTTTTAATTATGCTTTTAGGTGATATCCTCAGGAATACAAATTGGTCATGATAATAAATTTGTATGATGCGTTTGTAACTTCCAAATAAAAATCAATACATCAATCAATCACAAGTGTGAAGGGAACATCATAGAGTCCAAAACAAATGTGAAATATCTAGGAATTACTCTTGGCCAGTCTGTCTCTGGAGAAGAAATCGCAGTGACAGTCCTGTCCAAAGTCGCAAAAAAAGTTTCTATATAGATGCACACGTGATCTAAACCTAAAAGTAAACAAATTATTGGTTGCATCTCTAATCCAGTGTCATTTTGATTATGCTTGTAACAGCCGAAATGGATTTAATGTGCAGTGGATTTATGTGACCAGGGGGTGGCGCGTCTTTTATTTAAGTGTCAGGTACACCTGTATGAGGAGGAGTTTTGACCCGGAAAGGGCAATGGTTTTTGACTGCATGCACAACACAGGTCACAGGTCGAAATGTTTGTATCTAATTAGTTATTGTATTCATTATTATTTTATCAGTTTATGAAGACATTCTGTTTGACGGTGAGGGAAAATAAATACCATTTTCCCAGTAAAGCTGCCTGCACGTATCATTGGGACAAAGGACTGTTTTGGTATCAGACCAAGTCAAGTCAAGTCAAGTCAAGAGTTTTATTTGTCACGGCATACAAGTATACAATGAAATGCGGGTGGTCTTATAACTGCTCAGTAGCTCCGTATAGACGGGAGCTCCTTTAATATTAGTCAAAAACCTACGCACCAGTTGGACTCTCGTTTTGAGACTGGGGAAGATTCGCTGCGTTTGGGACGTCGGAGAATCTCCACCGGAGGAAGACGAGGAGCTGCTGTTGTCGTTTGTGGAGGAAGAGGATTCCACTGTTTGCTGCTGCATCGGGGAGCTGCCTGCAGACGTTCGTGGACGAGGAACACACCGGTGCTAACCCGAAGTTTGGCTGAGGATCAGTACTGGACCGCGAGTACTGGTGCGTGAGCGACAGCATGGTACCCAACGCAAGGAGGTATGTTTATAGCGCTATATAAATGCATGGCCATGTAAATTGTGCGCGCACATAACTTGGGGTTGAGCATAAATCCATGGTTGCTGAAGTGGAATGACACTTGACTTTTACTTTTACACGCGGACCTTTTTGTATTGACTTTGTTGCGCGACTCGCCAGCCATCTCGTTTTAACTCACTGACTATCTAATATCATGGAGACGCGCAAACCGGCGTCAAACGTTTCCATAGAGACCGCAGTGCGCTCGGCTGCTAGCGATGACGTCACTGGGAAACGTGTCGTTAAAATGACTGCAAAGGCTCTTGCAGAACATTGTGGCAAATTGGAAGCCAGCAGAAAACTTAGATTTAACATGGCAGCCAAGATAAGAGATACAATTCATGGTTTCATGTTAAATGATGAAAAGGCAAAAGTATAGAATGCTCTTACAGATTTGAGTCAGGTGTGTTATGAGGCGAAATGCATGCATGACAATCTGTTGGGTCATATGCAACATGATGAAAAGGAAAAACAAGACATCTGGTTTAAAGCAAAAATGTTGTCAAACAATGAGTGTATTTCAAATGCAAAACTGTGGATTTCAAACAATGATGGTAAAACAACTGAAGGTGATTTGCATTTAATTTATGATGGTATTGCTCCAAATGACAGTGTGTCAAACATTGTGAGCAAATATTCAAAAACAAGTAGCAGGTCATCTGCCAGGGTTTTAGCTGAAGCCGATAGAGCTGCACTTGTCGCTCGTGCTGAATCTCTCAAAGAAAAACATGCTTTGGAGGAGCAGGAACAACAGTTGAAGGAGCAGGAACTAAAGTTGAAGGAGCAGGAACTAAGGCTGAAGAGAAAAAAGGAACAACTGGAGGAGGACACTGAATTGGCTGCAACCACTGCAAGATTGGCTGTGTTGCACTCCTCTGAAAACAAATATTCATCTCGTGCACCTTCAAATGGAATGAGTTCCTATTTTGAAACGGAACACCACAAGGTCTTAAATCCTGTTGCAAGAGAATACCTGGGACATTAACACAACGAAGTAAATTGACACAATTGTCAATACCACCAAACAAGCCTGTGGATGTGAGACTAAACGAACGTGGCCAATGGCATAGCACAGCTACTAACCGCCAATATAACCACAACCACAAGGAACAGGAAAGCAGAATGGAAACAACTGATAATGTTCAAATCAATTCAAACCAACCTGCAAACATGCTTACCATCATGGAGAGGCTAAATGAAATAACTGCTGCTCTGGTACATCATCAGCATTCCAGGTCTCTGCCACCACGAAATATCCCAACCTTTGAAGGTGACCCTCTCCAATATAGAACATTTATCAAAGCATTTGAACAAGGAGTGGAGGAAAAGGCAACAGAAGCTGATGCTTTGTATTATCTGGAGCAGTTCACAAGAGGACAGCCACAAGAATTGGTGCGTAGCTGCCAGCATATGGCTCCTGAGCGTGGTTATGCAGTGGCAAAGGGTCTTCTTAAGGAACATTTTGGAAATCAGTACAAAATAGGAAATGCCTACATGCAAAAGGCCTTGGCATGGCAAACAATACAATCGGAGGATGTCAAGGCACTTCAAGCCTACTCCTTATTCTTGCGTGGCTGCTGCAATGCAATGGAGGAGCTTCAGTACATGCAGGAGTTGGACATGCCTGTCAACATGAGGGCCATAGTATCAAAATTGCCATTCAAGATGATGGAGCAATGGAGGAGTACGGCTCATGGCATCATGGAAAATACCCAGGAAAGAGCTCACACGAGGATATGATCAAGTTTGTGGAGCGACGTGTCAGTATCCTTTCTGACCCTCTGTTTGGTGACATACAGGATCCAAATTCTGGTGTGGTTGGCACAACATCTCTCACCAGGTTTGAATCATATCCCAACAGAGTGAAAAGAAACATTGTCGCCACCACAGTAACATCTATGGACATATCTGAGAGAGCCAAGGAGCTGACATCACCAACACCAGGTACAGTGAATGCTAGGAGAGCTGGATGCCTTTGCTGTGCTCGCAGTCACTCATTGGAGGAGTGCAAACAACTGCAGGAGAAGAGGCACAAGGAGAAAATGTACTTTCTGAGGGAAAAGGGAGTTTGCTTTGCATGCTTATGTGTTGGTCACATGAGCAGAGATTGCGAAAGGCGCTTGATATGCAAAGTCTGTGGTCAAACACACCCCACCCTACTTCACATCAAAAGGCAACCATCTTCTCCAGAACAGTTAAAGGAACCATCCAATTATCAACCAACTTCACTGCAAACATGTGGACATACAGGGGTACAGTGTATTAGCCATTCTCCCTGTAAATGTGAAAGCAGCAAACGGAAAGATTGTACAAACCTACGCCTTCTTAGACCCTGGTAGCTCAGCCACATTCTGCTCCGAACATCTAATGCAGAGGCTCAATATCACAGGCAGAAGAACCACCTTCCTGCTGAGCACCATGGGGCAAGAGACAGTTGTTCCAGCTTACTCCTTGACTGGGTTGGAGGTAGCTGATTTGGACGGCAATGACTTTCATGTTCTTCCGGAAGTTCTCACACAGAAGAAAATGCCAGTCACGGCTGAGAACATGAAGAACTGTCTAAATGGTCATATTTGTCCAACGTACACATCCCACGCCTAAAAGAAAATGTCGACCTGTTGATTGGAACCAACACTCCCAAGATATTGGAACCTTGAGAGGTCATCAACAGTCACGGGAATGGCCCGTATGCTATAAGGACAGTGCTGGGATGGGGAATGGTCCACTGAATGGAAACAGTGGTGTTGTGGAGTCAGAGTTTCCCTCTGCTATGGTGAACAGGATCTCGGTGTGCAGACGGGAAGAAATGCTGGCCAATCAGGACAATCACAACTTCAAAGAAGTAGCTGTGAAGGAGAAGGAATTGTCTAGAGAAGACCTAAGCCATCTGGAAAAGTTGGAAAGTTCAGCAGTGCTTCAGGAGGAGAGGTACTGTTTGAAATTACCTTTTAACAAGGTCTGTCTGCCCAACAATGTGGGAGTGACTAGGCTGGATACAGCGTTTGAAGATGGACTCTTGAGAGTTGTAGGAAGATTGAGCAGAGGATCAACACCAGAGGAAGCTAAACCTCCACTCATTCTCTCCAAGGACCAGCATGTTTCAATGCACATTCTTAAGCATGTACACCAGAATTGGAGACATGGTGGCAGGACTCACACAATGTCCAAAGTGAGAAAGAAATTTTGGATCACCAATGCATATGCAGCTGTTAAGAAGATCATCGCTGAATGCAGCTTTTGCAAACACTACAGTGACAGTGCAGTGGAGCAAAAGATGGCGGATCTTCCAGCAGACAGAATCCTTCCTGACCTACCAGCTTTTACCAACACAGGGGTAGATGAAGAAAGAGGAAACAGGAAAGGAGGAGGAACAGGAAGTCGAATAACCAGGAAAGGAGGAGGAGCCAGGAGTGCTAACTCGCTTCAGAGAGGAACCGGTGGCATTCATGGGTGACATTCAAGCCATGTTCCACCAGGTGCTAAACAGCACCTGTCTCCTACTTAATGCGAAAAAGACTGTGTGCATGTTCTTTAGCAAGCGTCCAGAAACCATCAATCGGTCCAATGTGTTCCTGAGGAAGGAGGGAAGGAAGGAAGAACTAGAACCATCTTGGACTCAAACCTGACCTTTAAGAAACACATAAAGAAAGTGAGGAACACCATCAACTTCAACATTTCCAACTTCAAACAAATACGGCCCTCCCTAACACTTGAAGCCGCAAAGACATACCTACACTGTATGGTCTTCTCTCACATTGAATATTGCCTTCTAAACTGGTCATTTACTGGGGACACAGCCATGAAACCCATAGAACAACTCTACAACAGAGCATTGAAGGTATATGACAGGAAACAGTACTCATACCACCACTGTAAAATCCTGGATAAGCATCAAATTTTAAATTTTGAAAACCTCAGACGTTATAAAAGTTCCTGCTTTGTATATAAATGCCTGCACAGATTAGCCCCTCCCCCTCTCAAGGAGTTTATCCACGAGAAAGGGAACACTGGATTAGCCACTAGATCAAACACCAGAGGGGATTGTGAGGTCCATTTTAGAAAGACCGCCTTCAGCAAAAATTGTCTATCGATAAAGGGAAGTGGAACATGGAACAGCCTTCCGGTCCCCTTAAGGGAATGTCCCACCCTGTCCACCTTTAAGGGCCAACTCAGGAAATGGATGTTAGACAGCCAAATATGCACTCATTAGGGATGTTAGTGATGTTGTACTGACTGAATGTCATGTTAGTGTGGTCATGTCAGTGATGTCAGTTTTTATGAATGAACGTTGTATGGTCCGTTTTGTGTTTGTTTTATGTTAGGACTACGGGTGGAAATTAGCCCTGTGCTATTCCCGGCATATTTACGTCCTTATCATGCTGTGATGTTATGCATACACATGTAAATGATGTTCATTAATTTGCATTGTCCTTAATAAACAAATCTTAAATCTTAAATCTTAGGTGAAGGTCGCTGAGGAAGACAGTGATTTTCTGTGCTTTCTCTGGGACTAGAGGAAAAGGAGTTTGGCAGCTGGAGATATTGTAGTCATCATGGACTCTTCAGCTCCTCGTGGGTCCTGGCCACTTGGCATGGTTCTGGAGGTCTTTCCAGACAAACAAGGTCTGGTGCGTTCTGTGAAATTGCAGACTAAAAGTAGCACCATTGTAAGGCCGGTGACAAAACTGTGTTTGGTTCATGGAATGTAGATGCACTTAATCCATGACATGTTTTGGCTCTTATTTGTTTTGTTTATTTATTTTTTTGAATTGTTATGTCTGCCTGCCTTAACAATTAGGGGCCGGTGTGTAACGGCCAAAATGGATTTAATGTGCAGTGGATTTATGTGACCAGGGGGTGCCGCTTCTTTTATTTAAATGTCAGGTACACCTGTATGAGGAGGAGTTTTGACCCGGAAAGGGCAATGGTTTTTGACCGCACGCACGACGCAGGTCACAGGTCGAAATGTTTGTATCTAATTAGTTATTGTATTCATTATTATTTTATCAGTTTATGAAGACATTCTGTTTGGCGGTGAGGGAAAATAAATACCATTTTCCCAGTAAAGCTGCCTGCACGTATCATTGGAACAAAGGACTGTTTTGGTATCAGACCAGGAAGTAGAACGGCACATCAGCCAGTCTAGCTACGGGATCAAAACTGCTCAGTAGCTCCATATAGACGGGAGCTCCTTTAATAATGCTTGTTCTGCATGGTATAGTGGTCTTTCCCAAAAGCTCAAAAATAAACTGCAGGTTGCACAGAACAATGTGTGTAGATACATGCTAAACGCCCCTCCCAGGACACATAATATGATGTTCCCTTCACACTGTACTGTGATCGTTTTCCTCTTATTGAGCTTAATTTTAGTTCCAAATAAAATAGACTATGTCTTTCCTAAATGCAATTAACTATGGTCAGTTCTCTACTGAGAGTTACCTCAATGTTGTTTGGGTCTTTTCCTGACACAAGTAAGGTGGAGTTGTCTGCATAGATCATTGTCCTACAGGATACTGCTGCTGGCATGTCATTAATATACACTAAGAATAATAAAGGACCCCAAAATGGATCAAGTCAAGTCAAGTCAAGAGATTTATTTGTCACGGCATACAAGTATACAATGAAATGCGGGTGGTCTTGCCCGCAACGATGTGCAAATAATATATAATAGAATCAACATTGTGCAATAAACAAGTAACATTGTGCAATAAACAAGTAACATGTTAGGGCATATCGGTATATGTACATAAGTTATTTACAGAGCATGGAGGACATACTGGGTCCTTTGGTAGTGTCTAATTTATACAATCTCTGGTTATACTATACTATTTTTAAAAAAGTGACCCTTCTTGGTGGCCATAAGTGTGGGCGTGTGCAGCATGAGTGTGTGCCTGCTCATGTTAAAGTGGCTGCTAGTGTGTGAGCGTGTACAGTGAGTGTGTTGTGCGTGTGCTCATGTGTGCTTGTGTGTGGAGAGTTCAGTGTTCAGGGCTCTGATGGCTTGGGGGAAGAAGCTGAGCCGAAGTCTCTCTGTCCTAGCAGCTGGTGTTCGCAGGCGTCTGCCTGACCTGAGCAGCATGAACAGGCTGTTGTTGGGGTGGTGTGGGTCTCTCATTATTCTACAGGCTCTGGATTTGCACCTCTTGTTGTATAGAACCTGCAGGGGTGGTAGTGCAATACCCGTGGTACGCTCGGCTGAGCGCACCACTCTCTGTAGGGCCTTTTTGTCCTGTGCCGTGCTGTTTCCATACCGTCGACGTCATCGAGTGCATCCTGAAGCGTGGCCTCTGATTGGTCGGTCCATCTTTTTACCTCACGTGACACGACGGCGTCACGTGATCTTTGTTTGTAAGCAGGGACCAACAAGATGGCGGCATGATCCGACATGTTCGTCGCTCCCGCTAATGGTGGAGCCGGTACAGCCTTGTATCCGGCTCTGAACGGGGTGTAACAGTGGTCGAGTGTATTTCCTCCCCTTGTGGAGCAGACGATGTGTTGAAAGAAAGACGGCATGACTTTTTTCAAATTCGCCTGATTGAAATCCCCGGCTACAATCATGGCCGCGTCTGGATGCTTGATCTGATGTGTGTTTAGATGGTCGTGTAGTTCCGCTAGCGCCCTGCCGACGTTCGCTTGGGGAGGAATGTATACTGCAGTCATCCCTGTGGTACTCCACATGTAACTTCCCTAATTGTTGATAGAGCCTCTCCTACTTTGCACACCTGTTCTCTATTAGATGATAATCTGAACCAGTTCACTGATATTTCATTTAGTCGATACATTTTAGTTGTGCACTGGAGTCTTGGTGCCCATGACTAGTCTGTCCCGAATGAGCTCTTCTTTCAGTACATTAACCCTTTCACTGCCACACGACAGAAGGTTAATCCGTTACTATCACACAACCGACGGTCACGTCAAACCCTCCCATATTCCCACTCCACTCCAACCCATAAATAAGACCAAAACTAAAATGTAAGTAAAGTGCAGTACCAAGCGGTTCTCTTTTGCCTAGAGGCCGCTGTTTGACAGCATTACAGATTCTATCTGTAAGCAGCAGGTCAGTTAACAAGTTTTATGGTTTTCACATAGAAGAGTGTCTCAGTGGTACTGAAGCACGTCTGTGTGTGTGTGTGTGTGTGTGTGTGTGTGTGTGTGTGTGTGTGTGTGTGTGTGTGTGTGTGTGTGTGCGTGTGTGTGTGTGTGTGTGTGTGTGTGTGTGTGTGTGTGTGTGTGTGTGTGTGTGTGTGTGTGTGTGTGTGTGGGTATCTGTGTGTTTGTGTGTGTGTGTGTGTGTGTGGTGGCGTTTTGTCCTCTGAGAGACTCCCCTGAGACATCGACAGCCGATGGCTGTGTTTCAAAGTGGGGGTACTCTTTCAACAGCCCCCTGTCCTACACACACACACACACACACACACACACACACACACACACACACACACACACACACACACACACACACACACACACACACACACACACACACACACACACACACACACACACACACACACACACACACACACACACACACACACACACACACACACACACAAAAACTTACATGCCACACATATCACATAAACAGACACACACACATGCACACACACACACACACACACACACTCCACGCACACATACACCATACATACACACATACACTCCATGCCACACACACACACAAGCACGCACGCACGCACACATGCACGCACGCACGCACGCACGCACACAAACACACACACACATACACACACGCACACACAAGCATGCACGCACACACACACACACACACACACACACACACACACACACACACACACACACACACACACACACACACACACACACACACACACACACACACACACACACACACACACACACACACACACACACACACACACGCACCGCTCTCTCCCACTGCAGGGACCTGTGGTCGTGCTGTAGTGACAGTGTTTCCCTCAGGCCATCTGCAGGGTGACTTTTGAAGTGGGCCAACTCTAAAAACGCTTTTATTTGGGTTTAATTTGCCACCGCGGTGGTCCCTGGGGAGGAGCTACAGTACATGGGGTCTCAGAGAGGGGCCCCGCAACTCTCCTGCTCACTCTAGTAGTCATTGATATACAGGTACAGCTATAGCGAGAGGAGAGATGGTGGGGTGTGGGAGAAAGCTAGGTGCATCAATGTTTCATCATGCAGAAAAAGCTCTTAAATACATGGCAATAATTGCCTTGAACAGACAGCAATTACACCCCTTCTGCAAACTATCTGGCCAATCACAGCTGAGATAATAAACTGATTTGCATGTACCCATGCTCCTCTTGTAAGCCAATGACACACCAGCTAAACTATATTTTTAAATGCTGAATGGACTGCATTTATATAGCGCTTTTATCCAAAGTGCTTTACAACTTATGCCTCGCATTCACCCATTCACTCACACATTCACACACCAACGGTGGAGGCAACCATGCAAGCAGGGGCGGACCTAGCACATTTGGCGCCCTAGGCGAGATTCACCACTGCGCTGTAATTTCTTTTTTTTTCTTTTTTTTTATGGCTTTTGCCTCTTCATAGTTCTCTAACGTTAGTCTTTCTTTCCTCAACGCTCAATTCTATAAACACTTGACCGATACCCATCAATGCACAGCGCTCTAGCATGTTCTGACTGTGAACACCTAAAGCTGAGGCTCAGACCGACCGACCGTTTTAGATTTTTGGCTCATTTTCCCTTATGTTAGAATTTTTTTTATGTAAAAATAATGGTTGCCGATATAGAGGGGGGCGCCAAAACTGCTCAGAGAAAAAAAATAAAAATAAAAAAAATAATTTTTTTTTTTTTTTTTTTTTTGGCGCCCCCCTCTGGGTGGCGCTCTAGGCGACCGCCTATATCGCCTGTAGGAAGGTCCGCCCCTGCATGCAAGGTGCCAACCTTCTCATCGGGAGCAGTTAGGGGTTATTGCCTATATTAAGTGTTTCTACTATTACCATGCCCCTACTGTACATACATGTACATCCCCTCCCCCATGCTGCTATGATTTCCCCAAGGGAATCTTAAGTGTCTTGCTCAAGGACACTTCGACATGCTGCCGGGAGGAGCCGGAATCGAACTGGGGACCTTCCGATTACCAGACAACCATTCTACCTTCTCATCCACTGTCACCCATATACTGTGTAGTTAGTGTATATTAGGAATCTATAGAGAGCAGACGTGTCTTCGGGAGCTCCGCAGAATTAGCTTATTCTTTTTAAGTAATAGTGTGTTATAGTTTTTTAGTTTATTTATCAACATATGTCACATATGATCACCAATTACTACTGGACATACACAAGTTTTCAACAGATTAGGATGGAAAATCAAACTGTATCACAACAAAGAATTTACCTGAGGAGGTATTGAAAGACAATGGGAAGCGGTAGGGAATCCAACAGGCCCTGAGGCACAGAAGCAAAAGAAGCCGCAAGCGGCGGTCGCGTAGAGCAGCGGTTCTCAACAGGGGTGCCGCAGAGAACTGCCAGGGGTGCCTTGAGATTAAAAAGAAATTAAATATTTATTTTATTTTTTTATTTTATTCTTTTTGGATTACAGAAAATTCTCACTAAAGTGCTATCTGTTGTATTAAAAAAAATATACATGATTTTCAGTTTTTGAGAAATGGTCACACTTATCCAAATATGCAATTTTTATGGAAAAGTGTGCAGCTGCAACAGATAGCACTTTAGTGATCATTATCTGTAATTTTATTTAAAGAAATATGCTATTTGATTTACTACTACAACAAGCAGTGTAATGTCAACAGTACTAAGCCATTTAGACCTGAAACACCTGTTAATAATGCATTATATAGCCTGCATATACACACAAATGTGTTTCCCTGTTTCTTAAATAAACATTATTTTGAAAGCAAGCACTTTTGTCATCATTGTAGCAAAAAAGACCGTACCGGAAAAGTCTTTATCGTATGTAGGGGTGCCCTGGAATATTTTATTGAACACAGGGGTGCCTTGGCAGCAGAAAGGTTGAGAACCCCTGGCGTAGAGGCCTGCTTGTGAGGGCATGCCGTAGGGGGTGGAAGCCAGCCCTACCTACCATCCTGTTGGCAAACGCCCAATCTCTAGCAAACTGAGACCGACGAACTCGATTGTAGAATCGCATCACAGCGGGGCATCAGAGAATGCTGTACAATGATATCACCAATGATACCAGACGAGTCGGTGCAGCCAGAGGGGGCGTTTGTTGTCGTGTTAACAACAACTGGTGCACAGACATCCAGGTCACTTGACATCACTGCTCAACAAGTCTGGAACTGATGATCATCAAGTGTCGCCCGTTTGACCTTCCGAGGGAAATCTCCACCATCCTTATGGCGGTGGTATACATCCATCCACGGCTGACGCTGACACTGCGGTGAGCAAACTTTATAGTGAACTCAGCAAACTCCAGAATCAACATCCCGAGGCACTGCGAGTCAGTTCCCATCATTGCAGGTGACTTCAACCACTGCAACTTGAAGAAGGTAATGCCGACATTTTACCAACACATATCCTGTCCAACAAGAAATGGAAAGACTCTGGACCTGTTACACCACATTCAAACACGCATACAGAGCCAGCGCGAGACCGGCCTTCGGCAAGTCAGACCACTACTCCATGCTGCTACTACCTGTTTACAAACAGTGTAAAAAACAATGCGACGCTGGACAAACGAAGCCTCACTACAGCTGAAGGGTGGGATGGAAATCACAGATTTGGATGTGTATGCAGAACATGTCACTGGATACATTAACCATTTAAGCATCGCGCAAAAATGGGGCTAGTTTATTAAATTTTGTTGACGATTGCATACCCATGGTAATTTGCAATGTATTATACTTTATACTTATAGCACATGCATGAGTCTGGTCTCTTTTGAAAGGTAACATTCTGAATTTTCTTACACAAAAATCACTTTGAGTGCTAATGCAATAGAGTAAGATAGGTTTTAACACACTGAAGTAATGGTTTGTGTACTCACATTTATTTTTACTGGTTGCCAGATACCTGTTTTTAAGTTCCAGCTGAGAGGTAGGAGCTGGAAAACATAACGGCTCCATAGCCTGAAGTCTTATGTAGTACAGGTCCAAAGTGTATAAAAAAGTTTTTGTAACGTTTGTAATGTTTCTACCGACCACCAACGCCAAGCCTCTTCAACTCATTCAGAACGCAGCCGCCCGTTTGATCTCCAACCTACCAAAGTCAGCCCATGTTACCCCACTTCTCAGGAACCTGCACTAGCTCCCCATCGCGACACGAATCCACTTCAAGGTCCTCGACCTGGCATATCACGCAGCAAAGGGAACGGCTCCCGCCTACCTCTGGTCAATGGTCTCTAACTACACACCCTCAAAACCCCTCCGCTCTGCATCCTCTGGCCGCCTCAGACCCACTCCTACCCGAGCATCAAAGAGAAGCCTCCTATTCTCGGTCCTCGCTCCACAATGGTGGAATGAACTTCCCAACACAGTTAGGACAACTGAATCCTGACCAATCTTTCGCTGTCGACTAAAAACCCACTTCTTTAAAAAAAAAAAAGGAACCTTCTTACTCTCCTCTACTACCATGCACTCCTCCTACTATACTAATAATTATGTCTTATTCTATGCACTCAATACTCAGTGCTCGTCTGACGCAGACACAGCTACAAAGGCAGTCAATAATTTTCACCATCAGGGGTCATTGGTCTGCTCAGGACAGGGGCAAACAGGACGTGGTCATTCGTCCGAACGGCTTGTCAAATGACGCTCACTGGATACTTCGTCTTGTAACTCGAGACTGGAATCACGCAATAGGTTGAGTGTGGTGACAATCGAAAGGCAACAAATACAATGACAATTAAAACTCTTGACTTGACTTGACTTGATACAACTTTCCAACAATGTATTGGTTGATCGGCAAAATCGCAGCCCGGAGCTGACAGATGAGGGCAAAGTACCGTGACATTGTCGGGCCGTCCGATGCTTATGAGGTTAACACATTAGTGGACGAATGTATCCCAACCAAGACAGTTCAATCATTTCCAAACTGCACCAACACCAACCCTGCCCTACCAGATGAGCTCAACACATGTTTTGCTCGCTTTGAGGAAGTCAATACTGCACAAACCAACAAACTGACCACCCAACCAGAGGAACACAACCAGAGGAACACATACTACAACTGTAGAGTACGAGGTCCGCAGAACCTTCAAGAAGGGAAGGCAGCTGGCGGCCGGGTAGCGCAGCGGACTAAGCGTCTGTCTACCACCAGACACTGGTATCGAATCCGGCTGTCAGCGGTACCTTCGGCTTGGTCGGTCGTCATACTGACACAATTGGCAGTGTCAGAGGGTGGGAAGCCGGTGGGTTGTATCCTGGTCGTTGTAAACAGCGACTCCTACAGGTCGGTCAGGGTGCCTGCACATCAAGGGAGGGAACTGGGGAAGGTAGTGTGACCTCCAACGCGTTACTCTTCCCCAGAGAGTCCACACTGGCAGGTGAAAAGAGGCTGCTGGCTGTCTCCTATGTATCGGAGGAAGCATCTGATAGACTTCAGGGCTCCCTATACCGGCAAGTAGGGGGAAAATGCATGCAACAACCTGGAAGGGGATGGGGGAATTGGCATAACGACTAAATTGGGATGGGACTAAAACACAGAAAAAAGGAGGAGAAAAAGTATAAAAATAAAAAAAAAAGGGGAAGGCAGCTGGCCCAGACGGAATTTCACCCCATGTCTTTAAGACCTGTGCGGACCAGCTATTCACAACATATTCAATGACTATCGCCCGGTGGCCCTAACACCCAAGAAGAGGACGTTTGGCGGATGGCTGTGAAGACGAACGCTAAGAGTTGCATATTAGAATGTACAGTCGGAGAGTCAGGTTAGCCAACTCGACTATTAGCTTAGCTAAAATGTATCGAATTAGTATTTTATCCTAGCGCGTCGCGACGCCGGGTTACAGCAACAGAAGGACTCAGCT
This sequence comes from Notolepis coatsorum, assembly GCF_963971535.1. Classification (NCBI taxonomy): domain Eukaryota; kingdom Metazoa; phylum Chordata; class Actinopteri; order Aulopiformes; family Paralepididae; genus Notolepis; species Notolepis coatsorum. Next base: position 46,258,032 of record NC_140175.1, read on the forward strand.
TAAAAAAGTTCTACTGGACGTCTACAGCATCGCTGCAGACTACCTACTGACCTCCAGACCAGCCCTGCCTTTCAGTATCACAGGTGACGGTTTCTATGGACCTTTTACGGCCGAACTACCCCAGACCTTTTCTATGCGGGGCTAACCAGCACTTCGGCTATAGACCCTCACTTGCGGCGAGTCGATTAAAGGTGCATTCCGCACCTGTAGCGTTGTGGAGTACTAACTGTTTTATTTCATTGACATGCTTGGGACTGAGTGAAGGGGGCAGGGGCTGTCCTGTTTTGGGCCACCACGTTCTCTAGCCACGACAGAGCGCTCCAACGGGCGTTTATTATTTGGTAATGCCGGCTTAGCTATAGTGACTATTCTTTATAAAGTGTGGGCCCCACTTAAAATTTGGTTTATTTCGAGTGTATTGCGGTACCAGTGTTTTCAGGCTGGGAAGTGTGTGCTGCGAGTGTTTACCAGTAAAGTAGCACAGTTGTGTACTGCAGTATTAGCGTGCCGCCACAGGGCGAAGGTCTATCAATAACATACAGTGCTACGCACGGCACTATCGCCGGGGCGTCTTTAACCCTCATGTTGTGTTAGGAATTGGCACCACTGACCGTTGTTAGCGGGTGAATGTTGACCCGGGGTCTAACTCAGTCCTGACCACTAAAAAGAAAGGAGTATCACTCAATATAGTTAATACTACATCCTAACTAACATTATTATGCATTCATAACCATATAATCCCATTGTAATTTTATTTTATGGCCCCCGAGACACTTCATGTCCCTTATTTTTAAGATGAAAATTAGGTTGTTCAATCATAATATACTAAATGTGAAACCCATAGATAATAATGTTTTATGACTATAATAGAACAATATTAGAATATAACTTCTGAAAAAAAGTTTAGTATATTTATTGTTATTTTATTTATTTATATTTAGTATTTTTATAGTATAGTTTTACATTGCCGGGTCAAGAATGACCCTAACACCACAGTCGTACCTTTTTTTCTGCAGATACCTTCAGCATTTTCAAAATGGTGAAACATAGTTTTGCTGTGCTTATATATGTGTTGTGGAGGATATCATAAAGCCTTGTTCTAATAAAATCAACTACATGGTAGTTATTACATATTATAACCTTGAAATGGGTCGCTGGAGACCATAACACCACATAAAGGGAACGTTCACTGTGTATGTACTCCGAGTGATGTAGTGTTTTCGCTATCAAAGAGGCAAAGAGATTGTATATGGAGGAAGCAGCACTGTGGAACATATGTTATGTGGGACTGTTGACTGTTAACTGTTAACTGTGAAGTTTATTACAGTAAAGCTCTGCTGAGAACTGTATACCTGTTTGCTGCGTTTATATTCATTTATTGGGACTAGGAATTAATTGTCCCCGGTATTGCCAGTGTACTAGTGTATAAAGGGGTCCTACCCTAATGTAATTTCTCAACAGCGGAGCAATGAGGTAACATTTTGGGGAAGATCACTACTTTCACCGGGTGTGAGGGGGTATGCCGCTTATTAGACAGGACGCAGTGGTTAAAGGGAGTTACAGGATACATTTGTCATTATAACATCCTGCATGACAACTGTACCTGTTCCTAGGTTAGTAAATCCTAGGGCCCTGCCTACTGTATTCCTACCCCTTACGTCTAGCAATGCGGCCACTACAGTTGGGGGTTCAGTGGGACTTAGCTCCTCCGTGTCCCTGCTATCCGGTGTTTGTATAATCTCACAAAAAAAAACTCTTGCGCGCTTACGCGAGCTCGAATTCACTGGGGGCCTACAAATACATTCTTTCATGGGGCCCAGAATCGACAGCTACGCCCCTGAATGTAGGCCTACTGTTCAGTTTGTAAAAGTGTTTTACTCTTGGGTGTAGGGTAGCCAGGCAGGGAAGGGAATAATTTATAAAAAAGAAAATGCAAGGGAAAAAAGAAAATAAATATAGACTAGACATTTGTTCCACAGATGCAATGAAGTCATACAAAACGTTTGAAAAGATACAGTACATATATGTCCCCCCATTAAAGACTTCTTGGTGTCAGCACAGCCAGGGCCGCCTGGGAGAAATGCGAGGCCCTGTGCGAGATTTAAACGTGAGGCCCCCCCCCCCTAAAAGGTAAAAAAAAAATATATATATATATATATAATATAATATTTTTTATTTTTATTTTTTTCATACAGTCAACATATTCTTAAATAATAGCGCTGCCCGAGGCTGGGCATGATACAGTCAACATATAGCAAGAGAGAGAGTGAGAGAGAGCTCCCGTTCTACAGTCAATATAGAGTGTTATCGCTGCACAGACCCGGCAATGCCCCTGACCCTCCACCAGAGCAAGGCCAGAGAGAGAGAGAGAGACACATTGGAAAGAAACAACCCAAAACCAGAGCAAATTGAAATGCTATTTGGCCCTAAACAGAGAGTACACAGTGGCAGAATACCTGAGCACTGTGACTGACTCAATACTAAGAAGATCATTGACTAGGTACAGACTCAGCGAGCACAGCCTAGCCATCGAGAAAGGCCGCCATAGGCAGACCTGGCTCCCAAGCGAAGACAGACCCACTGCACACAAGATGAGGTGGAAACAACCTGCCCACTATACCAAGACATACTTCCCACAAATTGCAAACACCCAAAGAGACTTTGAAAACATCGACAATAACTCAAAACTCCCATACCTACTGGGAGAAATACAAGAATGTGAAATAAAGCCAATTTGAATTGAAGAGAGAGAGATAGATAGAGCATGTCTGTGTGTGTTAGAAAGAGAGAGATAGAGAGAGAGCATGTCTGTTTGTGTGTGTGTTAGAGAGAGAGCATGTATATGTGTGTTAGAAAGAGAGAGAAATATAGAGAGAGAGAGCATGTCATTTTGTGTGTTAGAGAGAGATATAGAGCATGTCTGTGTGTGTTATAAAGAGAGAGAGAGAGCATGTGTGTTTGTGTGTTAGAGAGAGAGAGCATGTCTGTGTGTGTGTGTGTGTTAGAGAGAGCATGTCGCTGCTGTCGGGACAAAACCTCATAACTCCAAAAACCCAACTTTTCACATGAAAAAAACGAACACAGATTTGAGGGTGAATAGAGTTAGGAGGTTTAGACAGATGATCGGTTTAATGCTTTCCCATTGTTTAAACTTTTTAAAACCCACACACACATATGGAGGATGATCTACGGAGTTGATTTATATAAAATAAATAAATAAAAAAAAATTAGTTATGAGGTTTTGTCCCGACATCAGCGATGTATGAGAGAGATAAGCAAAGATGAGCCCCTAAAGGATATTCAACTTTTAATGGAAGAACAAAACAGAAGGAAAAGATAACTTCACAAAGGCAACATGAATATACATAGATCCAAAAGGACAAAGATCAACACTTAAATCCAAAGAGAAGATGGTCTATACCAGAGAAAACAAAGTAGCAAGGAGCCAATGGCCGACATCAGCTAAATAGGCTAACTGCAAATAGAGTAGCCAGGTACTGACAAAAGGCCACACACCGTTAGCTACTACAACAGCTAGCCGGCCCGTTTGGCTCCCGAGAGAGAGAGAGAGAGATATATCCACGGCGGGAATAGAATAGAGTGCATTAAAAACTCACCAAACGTCCAAGAGGATGGAGACACCGCGTGGAGTTGACGAAGTTCATCTGCCGAATGACCGTCCTCTTCATCTTGGCATAACAATGCTGCACGCGCTCTCTCTAGGTTAGCTAACGCTAGTTAGCCTTTAGCTAAGCTAGCTACTAGCCGACATCATCATGGCTATCCCGACTGAACCACACGTTAGCACTCGATATTATAACGTAGCTAAAGCTAACTAGCTGTCCCTGCCTTCAGCTAAGCCTGACTGACCGTCCTCTTCGTTTTGGCTGGCATAACTAAGCATAACCTCCAAAGCTGCACGAGCAAAATAGTCAAACGCAGCTGACGCACGCCGGCGTACACATGATGTAACCCCTCCCTTCGTTGAAACCAATAGTATGTCTGCTGCAGAGCCCCAGAGCTCCAATAGTGAGTATGTCTGCTGCAGAGCCGCAGAGCCAGCAACATTCTACAAACGTGTCTAATGTGAAATATATAAGCAAAACTAGATTTTAGGTCTGTGATGAAAAAGGGCCTCGCGGGAAGGGGGGCCTCGCAATTTTTTTCTTTTTTTTATTAAAAAAAATTATACAAATAAATAAATAAATAAAAAATATTTTTATTTTATTTTTATTTTTATTTTTTTGTGCGAGGCCCCCCTTCCCGCGAGGCCCTGTGCGACCGCACTGCTCGCACACCCCCTGAGGCGGCCCTGAGCACAGCATACGCTTAGTTTTATCAGCATTCAGCAAAAGCTTAAGATGATACAATGGGGACTGGCACAATATCAAATGCAGATTGTGAATGTTCAAAAGCCTGAGTTAGAGCAGTAGTAGTACAGAAAATGATCAGCGTAGTAATGGATCATAATTGGACGTATACGACAGAGGCACACCCTTACACAGGTGCAATGTGTTTGAGCTAGTGCTGTTGAATTGAACACTGAGTTCTTCTAGGTAATTTATAACCCATCCAACTTGGCTTGATCTGAGAGACCAATACCAAGCAGTATTTGTATTAAGAAACTGCAGTCGACCTTATCAAAAGCAGTCAACAGATCAATAAAAATAGCCACACAATATCTCGCACTGTCCAGTGCATCAATAATATAATTTACCACCTTCAGAGCAGCAGTGATAGTGTTATGTTGCTTCCTGAAACATGACTGATGCAATGATGAAATGGCATTTTAGTACAGAAGCTCTTTTAGCACTGTATTGAACAGCTCTTCAAGAACCTTTGCCACACAGTGTACAGGTTGTCCTGTAGTAGTTCCAGAGAGTAGGGTCATCCCTATAAGATAAGATAAGACAACATAAGATAGGATATGATATGATACAATATGATACAATAAGAGATAACATAATATATAATAAGATGCAATAAGATACACTGAGATACGACAAGATAAGATACAATAAGATAAGATATAATACAAATGATACTATGATACAATAAGATATGATAACGTATTGCATTGTTGTCAACAGCACAACAATGCATAGCATATATAAATATGCTAAAGAACAAACGATAAAACAGCAAGTTCTTAGAACATTTGCATATGACTTCTATTCACATACTGACATATCTACAGTCACCATATATGTACATACATTAAGCTAAAGGAACGAAAATAAGATAAGGTAGGAGCTGGACAACATAATGGTTCCATAGCCTGAAGTCCTAGCTAGTACAGGTCCAAAGTTGATAACAATCCCACGGAAAATGAGTGTTTTACGTGTACCGGCAATAATTCCGCATGATTAACCAAAATGGCCTCCCGCTCCCATTCACTCAAAACAAAGAACTTGTTGGTCTTCTTCTGCCCCCTTGTTCTTGCAATCAGCCCTTGCATGGGATAATGTTGGCTCCAGAATTTCATTGGCTACAAAGGCGGTCAATCATTTTCACCATCAGAGGTGACTGGTCCATTCAGGACCAGGCCAAACCAGACATGGTCACTTGTCCGAATGTCTTGTCAAATGACGCTCACCTGTTGTTTGGTCTTGTAACCTGATACTGGAAGGTTGCAATAGGTCAAGTATGGCATGGAGACCCCTGAAGGGAGTGAGATGATGTTCAGATGATGATGCTTAGAACTAATTATCATTCTCTGTTGGTAGGTTGTGGATTAAGGATCTAATGTTGTAGATGAAGAAGGCAGCACACCTTCGTGAGACTTCCTTCTGGAAAACAGTCGGCCATCTTAACGCTGGGCTGACATTATAAAGCCCAGGTGTGCAGCCATTACCTCATCACACACACCTGTGAGAGATTTTGAAAGAAGCAGGGGGGACGCCTTGTTTCATATTTTTCGTTTTGCCAAAGAAGACTTGTTTTGCCAAAGAAGACTTGGCCAAAGAAGACTTGTTTCGCCAAAGAAGACTTGTTTTGCCAGTCCCATGCAGGCAATCTGGTCGCATGGCAAGTCCATCTGAGCTGTGCCTTCGCAAGCAGGGTGAGGATGCTGGGAATATTGGCCTTACTGAGGACTTCAGTGTCAGTGTCAGGGAATCTGTTCTGCCACGTGATCTTTAGCAGTTTTCTCAGACAGCTCAGGTGGAGGTGGTTTAATTTCCTGGCATGGTGCTGGTAGACTTACCCAGGCTTTGCACCCATACAGAAGAGTTGGTAATACGACAACCTGGTAGAGCTTCAGTTTTGTCTCCTGCTTGATGCCAGTCATTTCCCACACAGAGTCAAATAGACGCGCAAAGACTGCACTGGTCATGACATTCCAGGACACACACACACACACACACACACACACACACACACACACACACACACACACACACACACACACACACACACACACACACACACACATACACACACACACACACACACACACACACACACACACACACACACACACACACACACACACACACACACACACACACACACACACACACACACACACACACACACACACACACACACACACACACACACACACACACACACAAACACACACACAAACACACACACACACACACTCCCAGGGCCAGTAGTCTATTTTCGAGGTCCCCCTCCAAGGTCCGGTCAATCCATCAGAGGCAGCATTGCATGCTGGGATGGGGCGGTGCCAGTCACCTTGATTTCACACCACCCTGGACATTAAGGCTCCGCCCTCACACTCCACTGGAGGTCAGTGGCTACACACACACACAAATACTGTACACACCCACAAAAACCCACTCACATGCATACACAATCCTAAACTTTCTTGTAAATAAAGTCAAGTCAAGTCAAGAGTTTTATTTGTCACGGCATACAAGTATACAATGAAATGCGGGTGGTCTTGCCCGCAACGATGTGCAATACAGTAGTAACAACATATAATAGAATCCAATAAAACAACATTGTGCAATAAACAGGTAACATAGTAGGGCATATCGGTATTTGTACATACGTTATTTACAGAGCATGGAGGACATGCTAGGTCCTTTGGTAGTGCAATACACTGTTACTGTTACTATACTATTTTTAAAGTGACCTTTCCTTAGTGGCCATAAGTGTGGGTGTGTGCAGCATGAGTGTGTGCTTGCTCATGTTAAAGTGGCTGCTAGTGTGCAAGCGTGTGCTTGTGTGTGGAGAGTTCAGTGTTCTGTGGCACTCAGTGTTCAGTGTTCAAGGCTCTGATGGCCTGGGGGAAGAAGCTGAGCCGAAGCCTCTCTGTCCTAGTAGCTGGGGTTCGCAGGTGTCTGCCTGACCTCAGCAGCTGGGACAGGCTGTTGTTGGGGTGGTGAGGGTCTTTCATTATTCTGCAGGCTCTGGATTTGCACCTCTTGTTGTTTAGAACCTGCAGGGGATAGTGCAATACCTGTGGTACGCTCGGCTGAGTGCACCACTCTCTGTAGGGCCTTCTTGTCCTGTGCCGTGCTGTTTCCATACCAGCCAGTGATGTTTCCAGTCAAGATGCTCTCTACAGCTCAGGAGTAGAAGGACTGGAGTATCTTCCCAGATACTCTGAACTTCCTTAACTGTCTCAGGTGGTAGAGGCGCTGCTTCGCCTTTTTTACGACTGAGTCTATGTGTGTTGACCATGTCAGATCCTCTGAGATGTGGACCCCCAGGTACTTAAAGCTGCTCACCCTGTCCACGGTAGCCCCGTTTATCCTCAGTGGTGTGTGTGTCTCCTGCTGTCCTCTCCTATAATTCACGATCAGCTCCTTGGTTTTACCAATGTTCAGGAGCAGGCTGTTGTCCTGGCACCAGCGTTCCAGTACCTCAACCTCCTCCCGGTAGGCCTTCTCGTCGATGTCTGAGATCAGCCCCACCACCACCGTGTCGTCTGCAAATTTCACTATGGAGTTGGAGCTGAACTTGGCCACAGAATCGTGTGTGTAGAGTGAGTACAGCAGGGGGCTCAGAACACAGCCCTGGGGGGACCCGATGCTCAGGGTGATGGTGTTGGAGGTCTGACCCCCCACCCTGACCGCCTGGGGTCTTTCACTCAGAAAGTCCAGTACCCAGGCGCTCAGAGCGGAGCTCAGACCCAGCTCGATCAGCTTGTCCACCAGTCTGGTGGGGACTATGGTGTTGAACGCTGAGCTGTAGTCAATGAACAACAGTCTCACATAGCCCCCCTTCTGGCGGTCAAGGTGAAAGAGGGTGCTGTGCAGTACTTGGGAGACCGCGTTGTCAGTGGACATGTTTGTCCTGTATGCAAATTGCATAGGGTTGCCCCCCCCCCCTCCACAACAGCCGGCGCGCCAGTGACGTCACTAGCCGTTGAGCTAGCGGCGCCACTGTCTACACCAAACCGAGCGTAGAAAGAGTTGAGTTTGTCCGCGAGAGAGGCGTCGTCGCTCCCCATTGAGGGGGCGCTGACTTTGTAGTCAGTTATTGTTCTCAGTCCCCGCCTTAAGTTTTACAGCCTTGCGCAGAGTATAGACTGTAGCCTTGTACTCCTCCATGTTTCCTGTCTCTCTGCCCAGGTTGTAAGCAGTGGTGCGAGAGTTCAGAGCTGCTCTGATAGTACTGTCCACCCACGGTTTCTGGTTTGGGAAGACCCGCACTTTTTTCATGGGGACAATACTGTCAGCGAGTGTTGTTATAAGTTGATATATTAAGTCACACACAGACACATACAAAGATGCACACACACATACACAGACGCATGCACACAGATGCACGCACACACACATACACCCATGCCCCCACCCAAACACCCATAAACACATGCATCCACACACACCCTTGCACCCGCGCACATGCAGTACAAACACAACTAGACAATTCTGCGCAGGGGAAATTGTGAAAGTGTGGGTGACGCCTGTGCACCGCCGGCCAATGGGAGAGGGTATCTCGCAAGTCTCTATGACAAACGGTTCAAAAGATAAAAAAGGGGGAGGAGCCAAACTATGGGCATGGTCAACATAGACCAATGAAAGAGGACATCCCTACTTAGTACAATGGCACAACCCGCAAGTCTGTACGACAAACTATTACACCATTACTGTAACTGAGGGGTACAATTCCCTGACTGTATTGATAAGTATGGTATCATTAAACCACTACCGCTTTATGTACTTTAATTACTGGCCATACAGTACATGATATATAAATATGATGAACTCTTCCCACAATGATTCGGTTCCACACCAAGGTGTAATCAAGTATTTATTGCAGCAAAAGGTACATAATATACTTCTCTTATTATACTTTGGATGCGCTTATAAGGCAAAGGAATGTGCGTAGGCAAATCAATAATGAATGTCCATTCTCTGGTTACGCAGGAGGTAATTATACAACCTGAATCTTAGGGAATTATATCTATGGTACACTAGTAATATATAGCGGGAGATACTGGAAGGGTCCCCCCGGTTGTAAGCCAGCAGGGTAGAGGATCTGTCGGTAGTAGAGAGTCTGGTCAACGATGACTAAGGAGACTCCAAGTACAGGAGACGGTGCAATAGCCTCTTGATCCACAGACGAATACAGCTGTTCTCCGTAGACTGTAGCTCCACAGTGAAGAAAGCTAGCCGGCCTCAGGCTCTCTGAGGCGCGGACTCGACTTGGCTCCTCACAGGGTAAATCCAACACGTGTAGGCGTCGGCGATTCTCCGCTCCATAAATCACAGGACCAAAACAAATATAATCCAGCCGCAAAGGGCTATGTAGTCGTCGGGTAGATTAATCCAGTGTACATGTCCACACGGTTCTCGTCTAGGTCTCCTCGGGTGAAAGCGCCATGAAAGCAGCCCAGCCTGGATAAGCACTCTAGCTGATACGAGGAAGCGTTGGTGATGCTGGTCACTGTAGAACTTTAGCCGCACGATACACTATACACAAATAGACTATTACTGACTTAATAGAAATATGTCGCACTCGACGGTATAGCGCCAAACTCTGACAATTCAGTTATTAATTCGCACGCGGTCTCAATGCTCTATTTTGGGGCCAAACAGGCCATACTTCACCGCACGGAGTATCGTGGGTGAGGCTTCAACTTATTGGGTAACTCTTGACTTCTGACTAAGTGCTTCTGTATTCACCTGCGCCATATTTATATGCACGGCGAACAATCTAGTGCCAGCCTCATTTCTGTCTCGTAGCCCTGGGCAAGGCCGGGCATGCACAGACATGTCTTGACGGTGGCTTTGAACCTGACTCTGGAGGCACGGCTCTGGCGCCTGTGGACCGCTGTCCAATAGGAGAATGAAATATTATGGTCTGGGCTAAAGGGATATTCCGTGTATATGTACAAGGAATATACAAGGGATATCAAACGATATACAAATACTATGCAATATATATCAATCAATAAATATATATATTCGGTTTAATCTGATCCTTTGTAACAATTACACTATTACACTATTACACTAGCACACTATTACACTATTACACTATTACACACTATTACACTATTACATACTATTACACTATTACACTATTACACTATTACACACTATTACACTATTACACTATTACACACTATTACACTATTACACACTATTACACTATTACACCATTACACACTATTACACTATTACACTAGCACACTATTACACTAGCACACTATTACACTATTACACTATTACACACTATTACACTATTACACACTATTACACTATTACACTATTACACTATTACACGATTACACTATTACACACTATTACACTATTACACACTATTACACTATTACACTAGCACACTATTACACTATTACACACTATTACACTATTACACACTATTACACGATTACACTATTACACACGATTACACTATTACACACTATTATACTATTACACACTATTACACTATTACACACTATTACACTATTACACTATTACACACTATTACACTATTACACACTATTACACTATTACACTATTACACACTATTACACTATTACACTATTACACTAGCACACTATTACACTATTACACTATTACACTATTACACACTATTACACTAGCACACAATTACACTATTACACTAGCACACTATTACACACACTATTGTACTGAGTACAATGGCACAACCCGCAAGTCTCTACGACAAACGGTTCAAGAGATACACTACGGGGGTGTGGCCTAATGGGGCGTGGTCTAAGGATCGGGGGAGTGGTCAACATCGACCAATGAAAGAGGATATCCCTACCGAGTCCAATGGCACAACCCGCAAGTCTCTACGACAAACGGTTCAAGAGCTACACTAAGGGGGTGTGGCCTAAGGGGGCGTGGTCTAAGGATCGGGGGAGTGGTCAACATCGACTAATGAAAGAGGATATCCCTACCGAGTCCAATGGCACAACCCGCAAGTCTCTACGACAAACGGTTCAAGAGATACACTAAGGGGGTGTGGCCTAACGGGGCGTGGTCTAAGGATGAAAGAGGATATCCCTACCGAGTACAATGACACAACCCGCAAGACAGAGGGCGCTGTCAATCAATTCAGTACTGGTACACAGAGGGGCAATGAAGGGTTAACTCCATGAGAGTTCATTGGCAGGTCAGCTGTACTGAGTTGATTCCTTTGAGCCATGAGCCACACACCTGTTACCACTAATTAGGCTGATGCAATCACGAATGACTTGCACTTTCGACCCAATGTATTTCAATGAGGGCAGACACATGACTTCATTCTCACGATGATTAAAAGCAAACGATAAGAGATGAAGCTTTGTGACTTTCAGATGAGCACTTCAAGGGTTATGTGAAGGGTTGTGTGCGATATTGTGGGATTCCGTCGACAATTGTGGCCCCGGTGACGATCAGAACACAAGGGTGGAAAAGCGATAAAATCAGCCTTTTCTTAGAGTGGCTAGCCATTGGTGTCTATGGGGAAGATAACTTTCAAACAAATGGTCATCAGTTGAGATACAAATGTCCAATTCCATTTATTTTTCTTTTGTGAGCGAGGCGACAGCCATGTCATCGTTTTGATGTGTTTTTTCTACGTCCAAAATTTAGATCACTGTCGCAATTTACCCAAGCTGGTGGAAATACAATTATTTCAGCTGCCCCACTCTAACTTGCAATGCATTCCCAATGGGAACGAAATCTTCCCGTTTAAAGTCGATTTGTAGCCAAACGGTGCGGTGAAACTTTCCGAAAAGTAATAGACACTCGAGTTGGAACAAGTCGGTCATTTTGATACCTTTCACGTGTATGGGGCGCGAACGCTCTGGGAGGAGTTTTGTTGGCAAAATCGGCGGAATAAAGAAATAAATAAAAAGAGTATAGATTACTATAGTGTGGTTGCAACCTGGCTTCGCCAGGTCACCCACACTAATGAATAGAATAGAAGAAGAAATACTTTATTCATCCCGAGGGAAATTTGGCAATACAAATCGCTCACAGTAAACAGTAAACATTTAGGGAGACTAAACAAGTCAGGAATGAAGAATAAAATAAGCCTAAGAATAAAAATACCCAGCTCCGGGATATACATTTTACAATCAAATACACACTCACACAAACACACTCACACACTATACAGTTCTAAACGTTCTTGTAAATAAGTTGATACAATCAATCACACACAGACATATGTAACGGAGGTCTGTGAGTAATATCCACAGTCACGATGGACGTGTGTGTTGTGAAGTGACTGTGGCAATAAGCGTGCTGCGAGTTAAACTCACTTCCCCATAACAGGGTTAAAAGACACATAGATACGGTACCCGCAGGAGTGAATTCACTTTGTGCAGCGGTCTATGTTGTCGCCCATGGTGTGGGAGACCCGTGTTCGATACTCCCTCGGGGCATCGACATTTAACACAACGCAGAAGGAGTACCATACGATCGTCACACATACATATAGAAAAACACACACACAGTCACACACACGTATAGACACACGCAAACACACACACACATATCCACACCCAAACACCTACATACACCCTTGAACCCCACTGACACACAAACACACACACACACACACACACACACACACACACACACACACACACACACACACACACACACACACACACACACACACATCTTGGTGCTAAACCTTTCACTCCCTCAGAGGGAGTGGTCAAATGTCTTTAGAGGGGGAAAGACTGGGATGTTTGATTCAATAAAAAATGCTGTGACAATGCTATTCAAGTAGGTTAGCAATAATAGTACTTATTTTGGAAATTCATTAATTTGAAGTAGGGCTGTCAGTTTATCGCGTTAATTAGATTAATGAATTACACAGCAAATTATCACGTTATGAAAATTAACTCAAAAAACTAAAAAACTAAAAAAATCTTTTTATTTAACCTGTTAAGCTTTTCTTTATCATAAATCGATCAATAGAGACCGTATTAGATCCCCAATTATCATATCATGGGGTATCATTGGAAAGCCACCCTCATTGGCTACAACCCTGTCCAAATTTTTTTGAGATTGCCAAATGATCGCCAAATGATTCGAGGTCGGGGGTGGTAATGTGTACTTTGGCGCACGCCTCACATATCGGCATGTAACTCGAGAACCGCTGAATGGATTTTGTCACCTGAAAGGGCAATTGACAGGCAACAAATAGGGCTTTAATTCTATCTATATATTGTATCAAAATAAATGCACACCCGAGCCGCTAGAGGTCAGACAAATTGGTGCGTCCTCATGAGGGCCCACATGTGGGCCCTTGGATGTTAAGAGTTTAATCTTTTTTTTATTTTTTTTTGCCAAGAGTAAAGACCATAACCCTATCAAAACAGCAGTCAAATTGTATAATTTCATTTTTACCGATGTTTTGTATGATTTACCGAAAATAAGAATTTATCGGAAAAATACGAATTATATCTCTTTTATCGTAAAACCGTGAGGAGATTACTAAATCCAGATTTAGCCCTACCATTGGAAAGAGGAGCCTTTTCCATATCCATAGATGTATGATTTGGCCATAATAAGGTCAAGGTCAAGTTCAAGGTCAAATATGAATTTATAATTAAAATCGATGATCATTTATTACTGTATCTACAAATCCTTCTGTTTAATCACCTTCCCTTTATTCATTTGCTTAGATTTTTTTTACACATGATCTCAATAAGGTGGTGAATGAGTTCAGTGAGCATTTTCTCTTACCCCGCAGATGTTTATTCACAGTCAAAGATGCAAAAATAAATCATAATTTATATTCTCCTTTTCTTCATTACAATTTACTCAAGCCTAGTAACAGACACAATATTTCTGACACTGGGAATACATACCCCCAAGAGATGTTCCTAGATACCAAGAACATGCAAATTGACCTTGTCGAAGTGGAGCAATCTTCCATTTACCTTGTATGTACCTTTAGGTGAAATTTCTGAAAAAAATCTACAGATTAACATTTTTTTTTTTTTTTTTAATCTCATTCATTCCATAAGAACGTAGAATACACGTTTACAGACTTTTTTTTAAAATGGTCCATTTGCATGTTCTTGGTATCTGATTCTATGGATCTCAGGGAATGTATTCCCAGTGTAATAAATACTGTGTCTGTTACTAGGCTTGAGTAAATTGTAATGAACCAAATGAGAATATCAATTACATTTCTTTTATCTTTGACTGTGAATAACACCATGCTAAAATTGACCAGACCTGAAAAATCTAAGCAAATGAATAAATGGAAGATGATTAAACAGAAGGTTTTGTAGATACAGTACTGAAATCTGCCATCCGGACACATGCCATTTTAAATATGATTATAGAATATTTATAGAATAAAATGGTTATGCGATTAAAATGCGATTAATTAGATGAATTAATTACAAATCCTGTAATTAATTAGTTAAACTTTTTTTTATCACCTGACAGCACTAATTTTAAGTAAAACAGTGCCTCACTAAAAAGTATTTTGAACCAAAAACATTAACTAGCCTACCATACCGTGTAGCATCCTGTCTCTTTATAGCCTACCATACTGTGTAGCATCCTGTCTCTCTATAGCCTACCATACCGTGTAGCATCCTGTCTCTCTATAGCATACCATACTGTGTAGCATCCTGTCTTTTTATAGCCTACCATACCGTGTAGCATCCTGTCTCTCTATAGCCTACCATACTGTGTAGCATCCTGTCTCTCTATAGCCTGCCATACTGTGTAGCATCCTGTCTCTCTATAGCCTACCATACTGTGTAGCATCCTGTCTCTCTATAGCCTACCATACCGTGTAGCATCCTGTCTCTTTATAGCCTACCATACTGTGTAGCATCTTGTCTCCCTATAGCCTGCCATACTGTGTAGCATCCTGTCTCTCTATAGCCTACCATACCATGTAGCATCCTGTCTCTCTATAGCCTACCATACCGTGTAGCATCCTGTCTCTCTATAGCCTACCATACCATGTAGCATCCTGTCTCTCTATAGCCTACCATACCGTGTAGCATCCTGTCTCTCTATAGCCTACCATACCATGTAGCATCCTGTCTCCCTATAGCCTGCCATACTGTGTCGCATCCTGTCTCTCTATAGCCTACCATACTGTGTAGCATCCTGTCTCTCTATAGCCTACCATACCGTGTAGCATCCTGTCTCTCTATAGCCTACCATACCATGTAGCATCCTGTCTCCCTATAGCCTGCCATACTGTGTAGCATCCTGTCTCTCTATAGCCTACCATACCGTGTAGCATCCTGTCTCTCTATAGCCTACCATACCATGTAGCATCCTGTCTCTCTATAGCCTACCATACCGTGTAGCATCCTGTCTCTCTATAGCCTACCATACCATGTAGCATCCTGTCTCTCTATAGCCTACCATACCGTGTAGCATCCTGTCTCCCTATAGCCTGCCATACTGTGTAGCATCCTGTCTCTCTATAGCCTACCATACCATGCAGCATCCTGTCTCTCTATAGCCTACCATACTGTGTAGCATCCTGTCTCTCTATAGCCTACCATACCATGTAGCATCCTGTCTCTTTATAGCCTACCATACCATGTAGCATCCTGTCTCTCTATAGCCTACCATACCGTGTAGCATCCTGTCTTTCTATAGCCTGCCATACTGTGTAGCATCCTGTCTCTCTATAGCCTACCATACCGTGTAGCATCCAGTCTCTCTATAGCCTACCATACTGTGTAGCATCCTGTCTCTCTATAGCCTACCATACTGTGTAGCATCCTGTCTCTCTATAGCCTACCATACTGTGTAGCATCCTGTCTCTCTATAGCCTACCATACTGTGTAGCATCCTGTCTCTCTATAGCCTACCATACAATATAGCATCCTCTGTGTTCATATTCTTCTTGCTATAGGCACAGCAGCTCTGCCAGCGCTGTTACTAAAATAATATGGTGACCCACATTATGGCAGTATAATCTGTTAGTAGATTATTGGCAGGAAGAAGCAGCCAAGCGAGGTGCTCTAATCAAAGGAAGTGATCCAACCCTGTCATTCATCTGAGTCATCAGCAGGCTGTGGTTCAATAATAAAAAAAAAAACAGCAGTCAGTGTGTTGGTGAAATAAGTGAAAGAAAGAGGATTTGAAAGCAAACTTGTAACTTGCAGGATCCTGAACATGTTCCCCTCCCACAAAATGATGTCTTCTCTGACCTTGAGCAATGGACCTAAAGAAAAAGCAACAGATCATTTTAAATGCCAAACATGTAATTGGGTTGATTCCTCTGGCATATATTTTATATCCTCATGAAAATATATTTTAAGTGGGTATTCAATCAATCAAACAACATTGCTCACATTGCTCCTAGCAATCTTCAAAAAACACAAGTGTTTTACATCAAGTCATGTCTTGGGAAAGCTATCGTTAGAGGCACTTCAATGTGAAAAAAAGTATTTCCTATTTAATTAAATGATATGCCTGGTTTGAAGGCTAACAGTGTAAGATATGTGTATTCTGGTTCATGTATATCCATATTTTCCTATTTAGATCATAGATGAGAAAATGCTTGCTAACTTACATAACATTAGTATTACTGGAGCTTTGCAATGCCTGAGTCTATCTGTCTCTCCCGGGACTCCCGACTCAAAGGCTGTTGACATAGCTGACTGCTGATCACTTATTGCCCTGTCTCCTTTGATTCCTGGAGAATGCAGTGGTATGTCCAGATGTTTTTAGTGAATGATGGCAGCAGCGACTTGCACTAAGAGTGTAGCCAACAGTTTACTTCTACAAAACATATCTCCTCGTCTCTGGTGTGATTGGCAGTATTGTGTTGAATTGTACAAATCTATATCTCCACTAACTCTTAGTTTGAATTAGACCATATCTGTAGTTTTACACTGTTCTAACATTAGCAGGCCTGTAAGCTACTCAGCTTTGTTGAAAGCTGAAGTTTTTAGCTTTGTTTGCTAGATATCTGACTTTGGTAATTTGGCAGTAGTAATAGGCTACAGTATCTTATCTAAAATTTAGCCATTTCTGTATATTCATTCAGAATCTTTTTTGATAAACAGTTGATTTTTCAACATCATTTTATTTAGAAATCACTAAGGCGTTGCTTAGATTTTTTGCTGCGGTGGAGCTGCTCAGTGGCCAACCATAGAAGAGTGCAGCAGCTCCCAGCTAGTAGTTGATGTTACAGTTTTTTACGACTGCTTTGATGCATTTTGCAGTTTCAATGTGCAAAACTCAAAATGCAAATTGCCAAACTGACTTTCAAAATGCATACTCTAAGATACTAAATGCTATGCTTACATCTAAAGTGCAGAACTCTTAATACAAAGTGCCAAACTCAAAATCATATGCTCCATTCTCAGAATACAGCCACCTAATACTACATCAATGTTCAATTGCTACAAAGGCAGATCACTAAATCAATTCAATAGGTGTTTGTACTAATGCCTCATCATTACCTTCAACAACCTTGCCCAGTTGAGTAGCATTGCAATACAATTGATACAATACATAAAAGGCTGCTTAAAAACCTGAAGAAAGGAGAAACATGGAGCAAGTTGGTGCAGCTGAGGTTGGCAACGAAGGACAGAGTCATGGACGGGGTTGTGGTCAAGGAGGCAGAAGAACATCTGTCTCAAATGAAATTATAACCACAATTGTTGACCATGTAATACAGTAAACCGAGGTCTAACACTGGCTGAAGCTGGCAGGGTGGTGCAGCCAAACCTGAACAGGTCAATGGTGGCATCCATTATACGATTATTTACAGTAAGAGAGATAATCGGTAAGTCAATGTGTAATGTACTGTACAGTAACTGTATATTGAAATTACAGTAATTCTGAAATTGATATTGTTGTCTGTTACAGTATATTTCATAAATACTAAAGGTGTGGGTGTGAATTATTTTTGTAATTGTTATCTTTACTGTACATTAGAACTGAACGAGCACCACCAAGTGGAGGACATGGCCGTCTTCTCTGCAGCAGGCAAGGGCACTTGTAGACATGGCGGTCAGATGTGACTTTGATGAAAATTCTTTGGCCAAATGCTGAGGAGAGGCAAGATCCTGCTTGAGCACCATGAAGTTGTATTATTTTCTTATTTTCTTTCTTTAATACATTTTTTTTACAATAGTTTGTTTACTGTAACTGTTTTTGGTTTTACTGTAAAATACAGAGCTTTACTGTACTGTATGTATTTTTCTTCAAATAATCTTTCATAAAAACACAAGCACTACAGTCTATCACAGGGGTTACTGTATGAGGAAATTACCATTGCATAGTCTCTTTTGGTAACAAGTATTCTGTGTTTGACCGCATTACTGTATTTGATAATGGCCGTTGTATTTGAAAAGTGCAGCAATAATTAAACTTCAACGATGCACATATCCACTGTTCTGGTGCTGTGACACTGTAAACTTTTGCATAATCTATTCTCTGATTTGACACTGGTATTTTACGGTAATTTTGCATGCTGTATTACATTTTGAACCCAAAATGAGCAGTATAGCATTCTGTGTTACTGTAATAGCTGATAACGGAGTCTTCAAAAATATCCAGTCAATCAGCCTCACGACAATTGGGTGAACATTGAAAAAGCACCAAGTAACCTTTTTTTTTACTGTACTTTATAATAGTTTGTTTACTGTAACTGTTCTTGTTTACTGTACAATACAGAGCATTACTTTATGTTTTTGTCTTTACATGATTAAACATCAAATACTGTAATAATATATTTAGTTTGTCTTTCATAAAGACACAAGCACTATACTGCAGTCTATCACAGGGGTTAGGAGGAAATGACCATTGCATAGTCTATTTTGGTAACAAGTATATTGTGTTTGACCGCATTATTTGATAATGACCATTGTATTTGAAAAGTGCACCAATAATTAAACTTCAACGATGAACATATCCACTGTTCTGACACTGATACACTTTTGAAGGACATATAATCTAATTTGGTTCAGTTGTTCACTCAATTGTTTGTAATATCTAATGTTTTGGTGCTGTTATAAGCTTTTGCATATACTGTTAAGAGTTTTGCACATTGAAACTCTGATGTGCAAAATGGATCAAAGCAGTCATAACAAACTGTAATAAGAATGTGTTACTTGCCTAGTGCTCTGTCTAGTTAGCGTGTCTAGTGAGCCTGTTCTGCTTGCCTTAGCTAGCATGTTTAGCTGTGTCCAAACTATTCCCAGGCGAGTTTAGCTCAAAAACATGCCCCATAGCGTGACAAACTCCTGTGGCCTCCAATATCACTGTGATTGGCTGAGACGTTTAGATTGCTTCCGCCGCTATTGTTAGTCAGCGTCAAGCTGGTACCTATACTAATGTTATGCTAACCAGCCGTATTGTTGCTAGTCTTCTACGGTTGGAGATCAGTGAATAATAATCCAACAGAATGTTTGTTAAAATAGCTAACTAGCTACTGACAGAGCCCAACGTATTGAACCCAATATGCGCACACAGAAAGGCGACAGGTCTCGTCCCTTTTACTCCTATGTTTCCATATATGACCATATTCTGAGCTTGACCTTCATGGGTTTGTGATGGATTATTTAGTTAGTGGGTATTTCAAAGTACCTCATATTTGGTACCATTTTGAAGCTAATAACTAGGGCTTTCCAATGATATAAAATATGTGTATGATTATCATCATTATTATTATTCATATGAACTTGAACTTGAACTTGTTGAAATTTTACTTGGAAGATAAAAAATGAATTTTCAAGCACTTTCCTTACTTGGTATAAGGGAATGAGACTGTATGGAATGTAGACAATCTTGTTGGCAATATAGAACAGCTGACAGATTAGAAATTGCATCTATTGTTCAAAAGTTATGAATTAATTAGTGAGATGAAATATTATAAAAAATTATTATAAATTAGTTTTACATATTACATATTAATTCATAAAATAATTTAATGTGTGCGTTGAAATGTTTTTCAAACTTACCCTGTTTTCTTCCTAAAGCCATGTCTTCCTTCATGTCCTCTGCCGTATATGGAAGCATGATAGGCAGAGTCAGCCTGGAGGCAGCCTGGATCTCAGCGCTAGCTTGTACTACTCCCTCTGCGTCTTGAACCGCACATCAGACTTGAACCACACATCCATCGGCCTATTTTGTCCGATACAATGAACTATATTATATATCGAATAAGGCCCAGTTATGAATAAACTAACATTATGTTTCATAAACATTTGAAAATATTCCATTCGCTAAATAAATACATTAATTATGCATCTGCAAAGATCGCTAGCTCAAGGCTAATCCCGGCCATTTCCGGACTTTTAGAAATATGTTTTATAGTGAAAAGCATTACTAAAACGTCCAGACAAACCTCACAGGAGCATTACAGTCTATCATACAAATGTGCAAATGCAATAAGGTGGCTAAAAATACACTAAACCATACTTTGGTCGTCGTTTCTTGCTTTAGCTTTTGTTAGCCAGCCTTAGCCAACATTAGCCTGGCTGGGGTAGCAGACCTCATGTTGAATGCCCAGTCAGAGGGCCCACGCTCTGGGTAAAAAATCACCATAGCCCGGCGATTTCCAAAATGGCTTTTTATAAGTGAAAACATTACCAAAAACGTTGCAAAAACATCACGGAAGCACTATAGACTGTCATACAAATGTAAAAATGCTATAATTTTACCAACAATTACGTAGACAATGTACTTACGTCGTTGTTTGAAACTGCGTGAAAGAACTTGCTGGTAAATTTTTTTTCATAGAGCGACCGCTCTGGATAAAATTGGCAAAAGGTTAGTCTGTCACTCCAACAGCTCTTATATACCCCATGTAGCATCATGCGGAGGGATACTTCGTCGAATCACCTCACAGAACCCATTGAAAAAAAGAATGGAGAATGGTCAGGCAGGCGCAGGTCAAGAACACAGTATGCTATCCAAGCACAAGATCAGTGTGAAGAGCCAGGTATCAGACTGCGGGAAAGGGTTAGGCACGGCTAAAGAACAATGGAATAGATCACTCACGAGTGCACAATAAACTACGACTGACTAGTTTACTAGTAACTACGGTAAACAATAAGTTACGATCTGGCAGCATCATGACATCTGAGGCGGGGCAATATAGTTGATGTAATCGGCCCACAGACG